>NW_027505332.1:70000-193274 GCF_021521415.1 Bidens hawaiensis | reverse complement strand
CAAACCCGAAATACTGTCGGGCAACGGCCCCATCAACTCGTTAAAACTCACATCAAACACAGTCACATTGCTTAACAACCCGATTTCATCGGGCACACAAGACCTTAACCCATTGTTCATCATGATAATCTCATTCAATGTATCCGACATGTTGCCAATACTCGCGGGTAGACACCCGTGAAACTTATTATTCGCCAAAACAATAACCGAAACAGGAGAATTACCGAAATTATCCGGTAATTCGAACCTAAACCGGTTATGGTTTATAAAAATAGCATCCAAGTTTTTATCAAAGAGCTCTTTAGGCACATTGCCTTCGAACTCGTTAAACCGGAGATCCAAAAACTTTAATTTGGGCAATTTCAGAACCACATAAGGAAAAGCCCCAGCAAACCTGTTATTACTAATATCAAGCTCAAATAAAATCTTTAAATTCTTAAACTTTTGCGGTACAGTACCGCAAAACCGATTCGAATTGATATGAAACAACGCGAGATCGGTTAACAAACCGAGCTCTTCAGGTAAGTAACCCGCGATATCTCCATGGTTGAGATCAATTCCAGCAACAGTTCTTTCGGAACTGTTGCTGGGTGCGGGTGCACAGAACACGCCTGTGTACCCGCACACGTCAGATCCAACCCAGTCTGACGTCAGATTGGTTGGATCTGAGAGAATTGCTTGCTTCCATGCTTGCAAAGCAATGTAAGCAATTCTCAACCGAGGGTTTTCGAATACTAGTGACGGATCCACCGTCACATTCTCCCCTCGGTCACCAAACTCGTCTTGGTAATATAACAACCGCCGCTGAGGGATGTAAGCGGCCTCGCTGTCCGTCAGGCTACCGGTGGAGAAAATCAAGCTTGCATTGCCCACAGTTGCTAGTAATGCAATTGCAATAGCAGCAGGAAGATAGATGATGGTATCTTTCTTCATCTAGTTAGACATTTAGCAGGAAGAAAAAGTTGTGTGTGAAAATGTTGGAATGAGGGTTTTGGGATGGACAATGGGGGATTTTGAAGGAGAGAGAGAATAAGAAGAAGACAGCTAAATCACAGCTCAAAGCCCACCAGATCCTTTGTGGCAGAGAAAAATGTAAATGAAAATGACTTTAATTTGTGTGATTGTGGGGTGGATTATTTATTGACTTCACTACCAAAGCCGGCAGGTTTACCGGCGTTAATTTGGCCTCTTGGTTTTTTAGTGGTTGCTACATTACACCCCTCTAGTTATAATAGTTAGTAACTTGTTATCATCTAAGATCCAAACAAGCATGACTGACTGACTGACTGACTGACTGGGAAGTAGTTTTTCAGGTTGATTCGAGTTTAGCAGTTAGTTTATATATTTATTCCGTATTTTAATAAATAACATGGTTCTTTAGGTTTACGAATCTAGTCAAACTTAGGGTGTAGACGAACCAAACCTGAGCTCGAGCGAGTACGACTAAACGTGACTGACTGGTGAGTAGTTTTTCAAGCACGGCTCGGGTTTAACTTATCTTTTCTTATCGTGTCTGAATTATTATTTAAATTATGGTTGTTTAGGGTCGTCAATCTAGTCAAACTTATGGTATAAACGAGGTCTCATTTAGGATAGAGCAGGAATTGTTTTAGTTTAAGAGGGCTCGAGCTCGAGTTCGGCTTGTTTGGATTTGGATTCCTAGATCTCTAGCATGACTTGTGAGTAATTTGTTATGATTAAGCTTAGCTCGGGGTACACGGCTTGTTTTTGAAAGCTTAGCTCCAACATGACTCAAGTTGTAGAGTCGGTCGTCTTTCATGGCTCGTTTATTATTTAAAAATTTTGTTTCTATATAATTAATATATGCTTTGAGTTATTTTTATCATATGGTTTATACATAATAATAGTTCTAATATCAATATATTAAATAGAATTCAAATATATAAACAAGCTTTTTTAGCTCAAGATCCGATTTTAGCTTGATATGTGAAACTCAGGTTTGAGCTCGTTTATTAAACGAGCTTTGGTAAAAGGCTCGAGCTTGTTTAAGCCTGACTTGATTCGAGTTTTTAACGAGCCAATTTCGTGTAGCTAAGAACATTTTGAAAGTTGATCTTGATTTGATCTTGATTGGTGAATGAGTAATGACAAGATTTCATGTTTTTAATATATTATTTAACTTGTTATGATGTTGTGATTTTATTACAATTTTATTACATTTTCAACATATACCACTTTTAATAAAATTAAAATGGTTATTTTATTGGTTGGTAGTTATTTAACGGCTGTTTTTTAAGGACTACATGTGTGATGTGTGACATAGAATTAACATTTGATGTGGAGTTATTACAATAAAGTGTGATAATGACTATTACATGAAAATGATTATAGATTTTCTAGATGCAAAATGTCAAAAGCATGGGTGAAACATGTGTGTCATGGTTGAAAACATGTGATACAAGACACATGTTTAGTTATTAAATTATGGATTACTATATTCTTTTTCTTTGAATTTAGTTACATTAAATTAACTTTTTAAAGGTTTAAAAGAAGTGGTGCAAACGAGCCAAACTCCTCATAAGTTGCCCGAGCTCAGATCGATAGAAGTTCAAAACGAGTTAAGTTTTTTCAAGCTTGAGCCGAGCCCAAGCCTCAAATGAAGCTCGTTTAGTTATCGAAACCGAGTTTAAGCCTTGTATACTTTTTAATTTTACCTGTTTTGGACCTTAATATTTTAATTTTATAATGTATAGTCAATTTGAGCTAAGCTTTGGCTCGTTTAAATGTACTATTCGTGCCGAGCTAATGCTAGTTTAAGATTTTTCTCAGTTAATATAAAATTAATTAAAAACTTATATAAAATGATAAAAGATGCGAGTCCGAGCTTGAAAATAACTCACGAGCTTGAGCTCTAGCTCTTGTAAGTTAAAACGAGCCCTCATTAACACCCTTAATATTTAACTTTGATAACATTGAGGGTGGTAAAAGACAAGTACAAACAAACTTGTGCAACATTTGCCAATACGTACAAGTATAAGGAGGTGGTTTACTAGTTGTCCAAAATGTCTACTTGTCTATTTGCGTACATTATTATATTTAATTTTTGTGATCATTTCTATATTGAAACGGATAATTGCTTCAAATTGTAACCAATTTTATATCCTAAAATTTTAGCAATAAATATTTTTTAAATTTTAGTTTAGTTTTCATTTATTTTTATCAGCCAAACTTGTATAATAGGCTAACTCATGTCCTTTCATATCATGTAAGGTATGACATTTTTTGATAATGCGACAATTAAAGTTAAACAAAAGTTAGTTATGATTAATAACGTGAATATATATATATTTTAAAATTAAGTTTAGTGAATATATGCAACGAACATTAAGTGTAAGTAAAGAAACACTAATCGGACCCCGGACAGATTACGGATAACCTGGGGGTTAGATAGATGTTTCCCACGAGGGGTTAGACCCGGCAAAGATGGTTCTGATAACCTGCAAAAAAGACACCGTGAGCTCGTCACTGAGAAGGGGGGGGGTTCCTCCTTGTGACCACCCTCCGGCGTGAGAATCAGACTAGATTGCTCTTGAATATAAATGTATATTTAGAGATTGCTAGAGCAGATATCAGGTATAATATGTAATACGAGATAGTATATGATGATAAGATGATAAGATGAGATGATCATACCATTTGGGGTATTTATAGCCGAAGGTAGGTTTCCAAGAAGGTGTAGCCGGTTGAATAGTATTCCTGTTCTACCAACTGTGGCCTACGCACGTGCCATGCTGGTAGTTGGTGGGTAGGCAGCGGCTGACAGTGACCAGGCCTGCTGTGTACTATTCCTTTTCCACCAACTGCCGGCTATGCACGTGGTATGACAGGAGTTGGTGAGTAGGCAGCGGCTAATAGTGACATACAGTACAAGAGCATGCTGCTCGCCATACTGTTGTCAATAAGCTGTCGTATCTTTGGTCAGATCTTTTGCCCATACCTCGTCAGGTACAGTACAGAAGATCTTCCCGTATCGTACGGACTGGCTTATTTGGGCGGGAGTATTCCCCCTCCCGCCTTTGTGCGGGATTGCTCTCGGATTTGCTCATTCCTTCAGGTGACAACTGAATTATTGAGAGCTAAGTGCCTTGTGCGTGTAGCCTTGCTGCGCGGGTGGCCTTCCCTGATGGCTTGTATCCGCAGCTGCGGGAACAGGCGGAGTACTTCACCATTGGGAGGCATTTTCTGCGGGAACAGCTTGCGTACTGCGCGTAAGGACGTCACGTCTCTGAGCATGGTGGGTCCTGCGGATCCAGTTGGTTTCTGCGCAGACGTCTCTCTTCAAGGTGAGTCCTGCGGGTCCAACTGGGCTCTGCTGGGACCTACCTCTTCAAGTCCCCCCAGTCCAATGTTCTTCTCATGAATGTTTAATAAAGTGAGGTGAACTTTTGGACTTAAGCAAAGGGTTTTGAAAAGGGTTTAGTTTTAAGGTTTTCCATGGGGATTCTTCCCGCGGAAGTCCTTGTCACTTGCAGAAATTCCCGACTTTCCTGCTTGATCTTTGGGTATGATGCGGGTAGGTCTGTAACCTCCCCGCAAGTCAGGAGCGTTGAGTCCCACTTGTGTGGATTCTCCATGAGGTTTTGGTAGTTTTGAACATAGTGATCAATTATGTTTAAACCACCAATTCCATCTTGGAGCTTCAAACAATGTAGTTCTCGACGTTCCCGCTATGCGGGGATGTTATTCCCGTTTCCGCAAGCATTGCCCAGAAGATCCTTCTTGATTTCAATTCCCTGCGGAGCGCTAGGTATGTGAAGGGTTTTGCCTTAACACTGCACCCGCACTCGTCTTACGGTTACTTTACTTCCAAGGTATTCCTGGCGTCAATTCCCTGCGGGTGCTAGGTATGTGAAGGGTTTTGCCTTAACACTGTACCCGCACCCGTCTTATAGTTACTTGGTTGCCGAGATATTCTTGGCTTCAATTCCCTGCAGGTGCTAAGTATGTGAAGGGTTTTGCCTTAACACTGTACCCGCACCTGTCTTACAGTTACTTGGTTGCCAAGGTAAGGGGTATTTTCCCGCTTACTTTTGAATCTTTTTGAAATTTTTTGAAATTCGAAGAGTTGGTGAAAGGATAAGAACAGTCCAAACCTCTGAAACGTCGTGCGACGGTTTCTTCTGACTGTGTCAGGACGTGCAGGAAGTTATGGTGACGTGACAGTACCTGGTCATTCCAGACGCTTTTTCAGGCGCGTGGGCGCGATTTTTCGGGCGCGTGGCCGCGAAATTAATGGTACGCGTCCTTTCAACAGCTGTTGCCAGCTTGCTTTTTGCCACGTGTCATAGTTTCATTGCACCTTCGATTTCTCTCTCTTCCGCATTAAATTCATCGCATTAATTGCGATTAGTATATAAAGGGGGAGAGGGTTCTTTGTAATCCACACTTTCACTTCTCTTCATCTTCGAAACGATTTCCGGCGAATACTCACCTTTTCAGTCGAGCATTCTCTTGAAATCGTTTTCTTCTTTCATATCTGCAACATGTCGTCTCACGATCTTGAGGCTACAGCCCAGGAGGCTAGGGTGTACGCCGATGACAAGAGTACTGCTGGCGAGTGCCAGTGTGCTCTGCCTGTCGATCTATATCAGTACATCGTCAGGAAGTTCATGCTCGAGTCTCTCGAGCCTGAGTTTCCTGAACCCCATCAGACGGTGTATGATGCCCCCAGAGGCAAGATCGGGGTATATGCTGCATTCTTTGTCTATGGGAATCTTAGGTTCCCTTTGACAAAGTTTGTGTACCGTGTCCTGGAGAGGCACGGTGTGCACCTGACCGAGGTGCACCCGATGGCGATCGCGAAGATTCGCCACTTCGAGTGGGTGTGCCGGATTTTGGGCATTGAGCCCTTCGTCGACCGCCTGATGACCTTCTACTCTTGGAGGTGCATCCAGGGGTGGTATACGCTGATAACCCGAATCAAGGGTTTGAAGATTTGCGCAACCGAGCGCAGTCTTCGTTCGTGGAAGCGGGAGTTCTTCTACATCTCCGCTCGCGCCATCCCCCTTGCCATGAAATTTAAGAATGGGCAAGCTCTCCCAAGCCTTCACGCCTCCAACTACCAGGAGGCGGAATGGTTCTCGAAGATATCCCGAGTCCAATATCCGGTTTACCGGTTTGCGGAGTCCGGGATGGTGATGCTCGGGATGAGCCGGGTGTGGAAGGATGCGGATGCGCGAAAGATCCCGATCGTCCTCGAATACGGTTTGAACTCTGTTCCTTACGGTATGCTCTGTTTCTTTTTGTTGATTTAGAATCTCTTCTAACTTCTTTCCTGTTTATTTAAGAGGGGAACGACTTGCAGTCGCTCCTGTATCCGCGGGAGGCTGACAGTCCCGCTCGGATGGGTACTCGCGCTCTAGACGAGAACGAGTTGCCCATCCTTGAACAGACGGCGGATCGGTTCGTGGAGGTCTACCCGCTAGGCCACGAGATCCTGAGCGCCAGGCGGCCAGGTAAGGCGTTATTCAACCCTCGACCCCCTAATGTTGAAACCTCTGCTGGAATTCCTCTAATCTTATGTTCTGATGAGGAATCCGCAGATGGTCCTCCGTTGGTGCGGAAGAAGAAGGCCGCCGGCGGGAAGGGGAATGAGAAGGTGGCCTCCACTGCCGATCCGGTGCCTCGGTCTGACTCAGAGGCCGAGAGCGAGGAGGTGGCGGGGAACCCCGGTGGTGATAAGACCACCGCTCCGGAGGCTGCGACGACTGTCACCTCCGGAGAGCCCAGGATGACAATGGTGAGCGGCGTGAAGAGGCCGGCTCCATCGGGTTCATCCCCGCCTGTCCGCACTTTTAGGCTCAAGAAAACCCGTAAGTACAAACTTTATTTTTAACTTCATAGCTTTCCATCATTAATACTTATCTTCTTTGTGCAGGCGTGGATGTTGACGCATTCCAGGGTGGAGCGGGGAGGAGTACCTCTCCGCCCATGATGGTAGGCTTGGTCAGCCTACCTGAGGCGACGACCCAGGCGGCTGCGCCTACGCCTGCTTCCGCTGGTTCAGTTGCTCACTCCGTTGAGCCAACTGTTCCAGCTGTGATGACATCACCGCCGGCCGTCAGTGCCATATTTACCGCATCTTTTACTGAGCCGGCGGTTACTTTTGCTGCGGACTCCGCAGCGGCGACCGCGGCGGCCGCGGCGGCCTTCACCATGCCTCCTCCGTCATCGGCAACGACGGCCGATCCTTCAGGTATGCATGGGGCTTCTCGCCAACCTCTGCCTCCTTCCCATCTACCTGACCTCTTGGACGGATTTCCCTTGGGTTCAGGTGATGGGTTTGGCGGCTATCGGCCTGTTATTGACCCTACAGGTGCGTAGGGTTCTTTTGGCCTATTTTTTTATATCATCTTTTCCTAACTGCTTTTTGTTTTTTGCAGTGTCGGATTCCAATGAAGTGTATGTTCCACGATGGAACATCCGCCGAGGAACAACCCTTCGCACACCTGTGGAGTGCGTGGAGTGGGCTCGTCACGCAGCTCCCAGTGGTGCGTTGGGGGAAGCCATGGCTAGCTACCAGGAGGGTAGGCTAACCAATGAGCTTCGGGTTCTCCTGGCCTGGATGCAGCCGCGCGTCGAGCTGCTTTGTCGTGAAAACGACAAGTTAAAAGCAGCTCGCATTCAAGAAGTAGCTCAGGCGCGGGCTGTCCGGGAGGAGAATAGGAGGCTCTCCGCCGCGGCTGCGGAGAAGGAGAAGGCGTTCAAGGCCCTTGAAGTTGAGGTTTTAGGCCCGTCTCGAGGCCCGTTCCAAGGCTGCCCAAGCTGTTAATGAACAGCTTCGGCTGGCTAAGGAAACTGCTAGGAACGCAACTGAAAGGGCCACCAAGGCTGAAGCTGTTGCTGAGCCTCTACGCGTGGAGAATGAATAGCTTAAAGCCAAATTAGAGGCTCTCCAGCAGGCTCATGATGCCTTGGCGATGGAAGACGCCAAAAAGCTCCAAGAGATCTTGGACCAGAGGGGGGTGCTTGACCACACTGAGCGGAAGCTAAAGGGCGTCGAAGAGGCTGCGGCTAAAGAAGTGTTGCTTGCCAACCTCAACAAAAGTGAAGCCGAACGCGCCCGTAACGAAGCTCAAGCTGCCCTCCAGGAGGCTCTGGTTGCCAATGAATGGCTTCTTCGAGAAGCGTTGTCTCAGGTATGTTTAGCTTCATGTCTTCACGCTTTTCTTTGTAAATAGAAAAGGTTTTGATACTTGTATTCTCTTGTAGGTTGTGCATCGGGTCTTCGCGGATACGTCTTATGACGATGCTATGAGCGCAGCCCTCAACGCTTCTCATGAGGATGGGGAAAAGGCCGGCTTCCTGCTTGGTCTAGGGTTCGTTGAGAAAGGCATCCCGCCTTCCAACTTCCCTTTATTTGATGTGGATACTGAAGCTGTTTACGATCAAGCAGTGAATCAGTATGCCGCCTTCCCGCATCCGGTGGTGGAGAAGGTGAACGAAGTTGCTGCTGCTGATGATGGGTTAGCTATCCTTAAAGCTTTCCTTGAACCGCCCCGCTCTACTGATGGTGCTGGTCCAAGTGGAAGTGGCCCTGAAGCTTGATCCTGAAGATCCCTTCCCACTGCTAGGATAGATTTAGCTTGTATAGATTTATATTCTTGTAGGCGGGTAGTTACCCGGCCATTCTTGTAATGAATATTATGAAATATAAATCTTTGTGTGGGTAAGACCGCTATTTTCACTGGATTCCTTGCTCTATAAACGTTATATGACTTGCATACTTTAGTTTAAATTAGCAATTTTCCAAGTGTTTAGAATAAGTTAACCTTTGAACGTGGTAGATAATAGGTTGAAGTTTTGCTTCCTCTTTCGTGATTGTGCGGGTAGGACCGTCACTTGCACTTAGTAGGATGGCTAAACTTTACCTACATCTGACCTGCGTGGAGGTTTTCCTCATCTTTTTAGAAATTTCTAAGTGTTTAGGATACGTTAACCTTTGAACGTGGCAGATAATAGGTTGAAGTTTTGCTTCCTCTTTCGTGATTGTGCGGGTAGGACCGTCACTTGCACTTAGTAGGATGGCTAAACTTTACCTACATCTAACCTGCGTGTAGGTTTTCCTCATCCTTTTGTTAGAAATTCTCTGTTTTGAATAAGTTATCCGTTCGACGCGCGGTTGTCAATAGGTTCGGTTTCCTCTCATGATTTGTGCGGTTAGGACCGGCACTTTCATTTAGTTGACCAAAGTTTACCTATGACTGACCTGCGTGAAGGTTTGCCGTTTTTTGGGTTTATGCGGGTTTTGCCGCCTTCCCCACGCAACGACTTTTCACGTAATTATGCGGTGAAAACCGGCATCAGTGTTGAATAAATTAACCGTTCGACGCGCGGTTGTTAATAGGTTAGTGTTCAGTTTCCTCTATCATGATTCATGCGGATAGACCGGCACTTTCATTTAGTGGGATGACTGAACTTTACCTTTAACTGACCTGCGTGAAGGTTTGCCATTTTTTGGGTTTATGCGGGTTTTGCCGCCTTCCCCACGCAACGACTTTCACACTTATGTATGCAGTGAAAACCGGCATCAGTGTTGGAAGTTCATAAAAGTATAAATGTAAAATCATCAGCGTCGATGTTCTAAGGAGAATCATTTCCATTAGAAGTGGCTCTGGGCCTTTTCTTTACAAATTTGGAATTGATCTACATGCAAACTGTGTAATTGAGCTCCCTTCCATGTTGTTGGGATGGGAGTGCCATCGAGCCGATATGCATCTGGTTCGGGATCTCGTTGTTTACGCAGTATGTAGTCTCCAACATTGAAGCTGTAATTTTATTCGTGTTTTCCCCAACTGGGGTTCTACACTCATCAGCCTGCTCAGTGTTCATTGCGCCACGAGATGCGCGAGCGTCCCATCTCTGACAAATGCTTCGACCATGTCCTTTACGTCTGTGCATTCTTCAGTGTTGTGGCCTTTTGTCCTGTGAAAGTCACAGTATTTGCTCCGATCAGCATTGTGACGATGTCGGATTATTGGAGCCTTTGGCCATGGGAGCTCCTCAGTGGCGAATATCTCGGTGACGCTTTTGGTGAGTGGCGTCCATCTGGAGTTCTGGTTTGAATGTACGTTATCCCTTCCGCCTAACCGATGTTGCAAGCCGGATGAGGTGTCAAAGTTTACCCTTGACTGCCAAATGCCTAGCTTCCGCTTTTTGTTTAGTCGGGCGGTAAGGACGTTGTCTTCTCTTTTTTTCTGGATGTAGAGGTTTGTGCTCTGGGGGAGATCTCTACCCAGTTGCTTCTCCGTTTCCGCAAAGCGTTTTGCTGCTGTCATGATGGCATCCCATGTGGATGGCATGCCATCTTTACCCGTTAAGGTGCGGATGAGCTCCGGGTCGTTCGCGCCCTGAATAAAGGCAGCGCGAACAAGATCTTCGCTGATATTACCCAGACTTAGCTTCTTTGAGTTGAAGCGAGTGATGAAGTCTGGCAAAGATTCATCTTTTTCTCGAATGCACTTGAGGATTGTCCATTGCTCCTCGGTAAACTTTCTTTGTTGGCTGAAGTGTTGGCTAAACTTCTGCTGGAAGTCTTCCCAATCGTAGATGTGGTGGGCCGGTAGACGATCGAACCACGCTCTAGCTGCCCCAACAAGCGTCATTTGGAACATGTAACACCACGTGGGTTCCGTCCAACTACTGACGGTTGCCCCCGCTATGAACCTGTTCAAATGATCGTCTGGATCAGATATACCATCGTAAGTGCCGATGTTGGACATCTGTTTGGCACTTTTCGGGACGATTGCTTCCGCAATGTCCCTTGCAAATTTGGACGTTCCCGCCTTTGCAGCAGCTGGTGTAAATGTTTTGGAGAAGTCACGTGGGTTTCCACCTGCGTTTTTTGGTTTGAAGGTTTCTCCAAAACGCCTTCTCGGTTGGGAGTCCGTTTCCTTACGCTTCCCTTTTGCCCTATGGCGAGGGTTCGCGTCGGTGTCGGATTCCTCCGAGTATTCGCACTCACTACTCATGTTGAGCTGTTGAGTGCTTCCAAATTCGTCAGCCTGTTGGACAGAACGCAAGCGTTCGTCCAACTCAGCTTGGAATTCCTTTTGACGTGCTTCCGCCCACGCTTTAATTTCATCTAGTGTTTGGCGGGGGAGCCTCGTTCGTTCTCTCTCTAACCGGGTATCGGTGAATCCCAGTGAGCGATTATTTACTACACTTGCCCCAGCTTGGGTAACTGGGGTAGTGTTCGTAAAATTTACTGCACTTGCCCCGGCTTGGGTAACCGGGGTAGTGTTCGTAAGAACTGTGTAGTCGCCGGTATTCCCCCCAGTAGCTGGGGTTGTGGTTACCGGAGTTTCTTTAACCATCTTTCCAGAAGTTTGAAAAAACTGAAAAGAAATGTTCTAGCTTTTGTCCCACGGATGGCGCCAATGAAGAAACACTAATCGGACCCCGGGCAGATTACGGATAACCTGGGGGTTAGATAGATGTTTCCCACGAGGGGTTAGACCCGGCAAAGATGGTTCTGATAACCTGCAAAAAAGACACCGTGAGCTCGTCACTGAGAAGGGGGGGTTCCTCCTTGTGACCACCCTCCGGCGTGAGAATCAGACTAGATTGCTCTTGAATATAAATGTATATTAAGAGATTGCTAGAGCAGATATCAGGTATAATATGTAATACGAGATAGTATATGATGATAAGATGATAAGATGAGATGATCATACCATTTGGGGTATTTATAGCCGAAGGTAGGTTTCCAAGAAGGTGTAGCCGGTTGAATAGTATTCCTGTTCTACCAACTGTGGCCTACGCACGTGCCATGCTGGTAGTTGGTGGGTAGGCAGCGGCTGACAGTGACCAGGCCTGCTGTGTACTATTCCTTTTCCACAAACTGCCGGCTATGCACGTGGTATGACAGGAGTTGGTGAGTATGCAGCGGCTAATAGTGACATACAGTACAAGAGCATGCTGCTCGCCATACTGTTGTCAATAAGCTGTCGTATCTTTGGTCAGATCTTTTGCCCATACCTCGTCATGTACAGTACAGAAGATCTTCCCGTATCGTACGGACTGGCTTATTTGGGCGGGAGTATTCCCCCTCCCGCCTTTGTGCGGGATTGCTCCCGGCTTTGCTCATTCCTTCAGGTGACAACTGAATTATTGAGAGCTAAGTGCCTTGTGCGTGTAGCCTTGCTGCGCGGGTGGCCTTCCCTGATGGCTTGTATCCGCAGCTGCGGGAACAGGCGGAGTACTTCACCATTGGGAGGCATTTCCTGCGGGAACAGCTTGCGTACTGCGCGTAAGGACGTCACGTCTCTGAGCATGGTGGGTCCTGCGGATCCAGTTGGTTTCTGCGCAGACGTCTCTATTCAAGGTGAGTCCTGCGGGTCCAACTGGGCTCTGCTGGGATCTACCTCTTCAAAAGTTAAACAAAAGTTAGTTATGATTAATAACGTGAATATATATATATATTTTTAAATTAAGTTTAGTGAATATATGCAACGAACATTAAGTGTAAGATATATATTGATGTCAAGAAAAAAATATAACTTATTGCTAGGTGTAATGTATGCATTGTTCATCAGAAGTTTAATATATTTAGTTACATCCTTTTTAACATTAAAATTAACATATTCATATTATATGTGAATTATATTTATCTTGTAATTGCCTTGAAGTTGCATTACATATGAACATTTATACTTTGTAACTTGTTTACGTGTAAAACCAATGTTTTAAAGGTCGATTTTTTAATCATATCAGGTTGGGATTATGGTTGTACCCGCTCGGGGGAGGGGGGTTCAACCGACGACAAGTTAAACTCCATATACAACTTCCAACTCAAAATAATCTAAAGTACGTGATTCCATATTAAAAAAACAATTCAGAAGTTAAACCCATAATCAAAAAATAATTCAAAAGTTGTTTAATGGCAACATTGAAAGCAATTCGATTTGAAGGTAAATTTATTGAATGTCGATGGTAATTGGTCGAAGGTCGATATGTTAAGATTTAAAATCGGGAGATTAGTGATTTATGGATGAGCTACAAAAAGACTTTTATCAAATGTCTAATCTAATATTTTACCTTGGTTTAAACCAATATAACGTTACAAACAAGTATTACCAGTAATTATGGTAGTTCTATTTATAAAGCGTTCACCCAATTTACCAGACTAAACGTATCATATTAGTGAGCTGAAACTCGTATAACATATATTACTAGCAGGTATAAACCAGTTTTTAACGTAAAAAAATAAAAGAAATAGAAATAGGAGATGAGGTAACTATGTTGAAGGGACCCACTAACTGCCACGTGGAAAGTGAAAATGAGTGTGTGACAGCTTGGCAATGACAGCAAGGCAATGAAAGCTATTTGACGTGGCAACTCCGTGTTCGACAATTTACATCATTCGAATTCTAGGTGGCACTTGGGGAAGTTGCAAAGCAATTCTTTAAAAAATTAGAAAACACATATTCCAAGTCACACCATAAATACATTTATTTTGAGATCCCCAACTTAAATTTGAGATAAATAACTAAATATATTGTCATAAATTCAAAAGATTTAATTATAAACTTCATATTAGAAGTAGATATATACGCGTTTAAAAAATGTAGCATGACACATTTTTTTGTATTGCTATACAACATAATAAGTTATAAGTAGTAAGATGCATACATAAAAAATTTTTAATGTATGGAGAAAACATTTGAGAGACCGAGGCATGCTAAAGAGCTCAACTCCACAACGTCACGAACTCATGGTACTCTTATATATCCGAGACTTCAATTATTTTAAACCCAAGTCTCCATGATTATCTTTCTTACTTCAAGTCAATGTTTTTCTTTCTTCAAAGTTCTAACATTATAACTAAGCGAAAGCGAGTAAACTTTATTTTTCAACCGAGCCAGGGTCTACCTCGATTTTTTAGCTCAGATTCAAATTAGAGCCAACTTGACTCGTGAACAACCCTAGTATGAAACATACGAAGTCCTTGCATAATTAATATTGGTAGCTTAGAATGTTTATCAGCTCAACCAGACATACTAATCTAAAAAAACCAATCGACCAATATATAAAGGTGATCATCAGTGTTTTTTATTGGGTTTCTTATAGTTCACCCAAAACCCTCGATACATTAACTTGTAACAAAATGTCAACATTAATATTATTTTTATCTTATAACCAAGCGAAAGAGGGCAGCCTTTCTTTTTCAACCGAGCCATGGTCTACCTCGTGTTTTGAGCCCAACCTCAAATTAGAGCCAAGCTGAGCCGGCTTAACTTGTGAACAACCCCAATATAAAACATACGAAGCCCTTGTATAATTAATATTGGTAGCTTAGATGGTTTATCAGTTCAACCAAACATATTAACTTGTAACAAAACGTCAACATTAACATTTTCTGATCTAACTCGGTCCGGTTTAGATTTCGAAATATAGAATAGTGGTGGTGATAGGCGGGCGCCTCCACCACGAGGACCTTAAAAAGAATGCGATCTGTTAATATGATTACGATGTCCAAACTGTTTATTGACCACAAATTATTATTTTTTTCTTATATATATATATGCATGCACACAAAAAATGGGACCATAACTCTTGTCTTTATTCCCTTTTTAAGTAAGATTCGTTTTCAATTTGTTAAAGAAATAGAAATGTTCGGTTAAGACGTTCATCCGAACTCGCAAGTGTTTAGTTTTAACAAGATTATCAAAGTGATAAAATCCCTATTTTACCAAAAACGCAGCGGATATAAAAGTTTTAAATCTTGTTAATATGATATTTATAAAACCAATTTTAAACATGCAAAACCCAAACCCGGATCCAAATACGAATTACACACTATCAAATACATGCATGTCACTATAAGTCCATGCATGTTACTACTACCTTTCAATATAACAAAACCGGGTGAAAGAGATGATGATTGAAAGGTAAGAACTTGAATATGGAAGCTCCTCAAGCTAGCATACCCCAAGCTTCAACAACACACCACTTCTAGCTAGGATTTGCACTTGAAATTTTCTTCTTCTTTTCTTATGTTGGATGAAAATATCCAAGAGAGGAAGAGAGAAAAGTTTACTTGGAAATTATGTGTGTTATGAAAGAATGAAAGAGAAAGACTTGGTTTTATTTAAAGGCATTTTTCTCTCCACCAATAATAACCATTGCATGTCTCCACTCAAACATATAATAATATTACATTTGAAAGAGTTATTATCTTTTTCTTTTATAAAACATTAAACATATATATATATATATATATATCCATACATATATACTTTTATAAGTTTATAACTTATAACTTATAAAACCTATTATATGTTAAGAGACATGCTTGGTTGTTATTATTCACATATTGTTATTTAACCAACTTAAATAACACTATGTAATGTTCTTTCATAAAACATAAATCATCCCTATGATTTGTTTATTACACAAGTACATTTTATTTAGAAACCTCTTTCCAAATAACTCAAGTGTTAATATTCATTTGTTATGATCACATCATATATGAACGAATATTATCGGTGTTTGTCTAGCTTGTTATTGGGTATGACCCGACTTGGATCATAACGTACTAGCCACATCAATTTAATATGTCTCTTGGGCAGACCGAGTCCAACAATCTCCCACTTGCACAAGATACATAGAAGATTGATGCAAGTAGCAAATACCGCCTAACTACGGTTTACTACCCCTAATACGTATGACGAAGTGCCATTCAATAACATCATCCCTTTCAAGTCCCATACTTGAAAATGATTTAGGTGAAACTATCATTTATCCTTTTGCCACAAATGTCATGTTAAATTCAGAGACACATAGTGATCATTCTCTGTTGATTTAACTTGTCAGGCCTTAGACATTTAACTCTCAACGAATAAGAGGGACAAATCCCATATTGACTACATACGTCTCTCACTATCACCTTGTACTATACTTGAGCTTAGCCTTATGTAATGACATATTTCAGAGCAGCGAAGAACTAAGTCAAAGCATAATAGTCGATGAATATCAAGACCCAATATGTATCTCAGGTCGGAGGATACTATGAAGTTCGCATTTACTCAAATTTACTTATGATCATAAATCCCAAGGATTCCATGCAGTAAAATTGAGAGTGAGTCAGTCCAATATTTATCTCATAAATATCTATGAACCTTGGCAGCAACCCTTTGCTATATTCATACCTCATGAATATCTACCAATCCAAGTTCATAATAGTTTTACTTTCACATTTGTTCCCACAAATATGAACAACTACGAACGTTTAGAATAATTCAAATTATTCATGGATTTAAACATACTAAAATGGAACATAACTCAAGAACATGACCATAACCAAAACCATATGATTGAGTTAAAATAAAATTGTTCCAATATCTAAATACAAATTTTGATAAAATCCAATCACTAGAATATCGAAGTCCTAAGGCGCAAGTATGACTCTCATGCTTCGGCCTTTCAAGGAGTTTCGTGAGTGGGTCCGCAATGTTTTGATCAGTGTGAACTTTGCGAATACATATCTTTCCCTTTTCAACTTCATCCCTTATGTAGTTGAATCTCCGCTCAATGTGCCTAGTCTTTTGATGTGCGCGGGGTTCCTTGATTTGATCAATCGCACCCTCGTTGTCACAAAAGATCTCTAGAGGGTCCTGAATGGTACGAACCACTCCTAGATCGGCAATGAACTTTCTAATCCATGCAGCTTCTTGAGCTGCTAGGGAGGCGGCGATGTATTCAGATTCAGTGGTGGATAAAGCTACCACGTCTTGTTTTGCACTCTTCCATGAGACAGCACCACCATTGAGAACGAAAACGTATCCCGATTGTGATCGAGAATCATCTCGATCAGTTTGGAAACTCACATAAGTGTAACCCTTTACAACGAGTTCCTCCTCACCAGAGCCATATATTAGAAACATATCCTTAGTCCTTCTAAGGTATTTCAATATGCTCTTAACAGCCATCCAATGGCTAGTTTCCGGATTTTGTTGGTATCGACTTGTCATGCTCAAGGCGCATGACACATCCGGTCTAGTGCAAATCATGGCATACATGATGGATCCTATAGCAGATGCATATGGGATACCACTCATTTTGTCTTGCTCATCCTTTGAGCTTGGACATTGAGAAGCACTCAACATCGTTCCTCTTTGAATAGGTACCAAACCTTTCTTAGAGTTTTCCATCTTGAACCTTTTCAAGATCTTGTCAATGTATGCACTTTGATTCAAACCTATCAGCCGCCTTGATCTATCCCTTATCTCATAGTCATAATATGCGGCTATGGCAAACAATATCCTTATAGACTTTAGCATCACCACGGGCGAGAAAGTTTCATCATAATCAACCCCTTGAGTTTGAGTGAAACCCTTTGCTACAAGTCTAGCTTTATAAGTATCCAAGTTTCCATGCATATCAGTTTTCTTCTTGAAAACCCACTTACTTCCAACCAGCTTGGAATTTAGAGATGGAGCAACCAAGTCCCATACTTGATTGTCATGCATGGATTGCATCTCAACATTCATGGCTTCTAGCCATTTGTCACAATCAGATTGCGACATTGCATCTCGGTATGTGGTGGGTTCATCCGAATCAACCACGTAGCATCCATCCATGAAAAATCCATATCTCTCAGGTGGGGTGCTAACTCTACCAGATTTGCGAATGTTTTGTGTGTTTTGATCAACCATTTGATCATCCTCAACAACCTCTTGTTGATTGCTAGTGTCAACCAAACGTGTATCGGCTTGTAGTTCTCGATCCTCTTCGAGTTCTACAGTTCTATCAGTTCCTTCCATAAGGAACCTTCTTTCCAAGAACTTAGCCTTTCGAGCTATAAACACTTTATGCTCGCTTGGATTTTAGAAATAATATCCCATCGAATCCGTGGGATATCCTACAAATATGCACTTAGTGGATCGACATTCAAGTTTGTCAGGGGTGTAGATCTTAACATAAGCCTCACAACCCCATACCTTTAAATATGAAAATTTTGGAGCCTTTCCATGCCATATTTCAAAAGGTGTCCTATCCACTTTCTTGGTTGGTGCCATATTTAAAATACGGGCAGCAGAGATCACAGCGAAACCCCAAAATGATAGAGGTAATGAGCATCTAGCCATCATGGATCGAACCATGTCCAATAAAGTTCGATTCCTCCTTTCGGATACACCATTATGTTGTGGTGTTCCAGGTGGAGTAAGTTGTGAGACAATCCCACAACTCCTAAGATGTTCTAGAAACGCATCATTGAGGTATTCACCTCCTCTATCGGAACGTAGTACTTTGATTGTTTTGTTGAGTTGATTTTGTACTTCATTTTGGAAGACTTTTAACATTTCAAAGGCCTCATTTTTGTGTCTTAACAAGAACACATACCCATAGCGACTATAATCGTCGGTAAAGGTAATGAAGTATCTTTCACCATTTCTTGTCATTGTCCTAAAAGGTCCACATACATCCGAATGTATGATACCTAATAAGTCTTCCGCCCTTTCATTTGTTCCATTAAAGGGTTCTTTGGTCATCTTTCCCAATAAACAAGATTCACATTCATCAAATGAATCAACATTTGATTTCAAAAGACCATTCTTTCGAAGTGTATGAATACGATTCTTGTTTATGTGACCAAGACGACAATGCCAAAGAAAAGTATTACTCAAATCCATTTTGAGTCTTTTGGTGTTAGCTTGGTACAACGAGTTATCAATGTATGAGTCATCATGAATTAATTCATAATTGCCATAAAACGGCATCGCTTTAAAATAAAAGACATTATCCATGAAAACATAAATACCATTATCAACAAACTTAAAGTCATAACCAGATTGTCTTAATACAGAAACAGAGATAATATTCCTAGTCAAACTAGGGGAATATAAAATGTTTTTCAAAACAATTTCCAAACCATTTGGAAGCTTTAAAACATAATCTCCTCGGTCTTGGACGTCAACCTTTGCTCCATTGCCCATGAAGAGACTTATATCTCCTTTCTTCACCTCATTTCTTCTTTTGAACCCCTTCAATGAATTGCATATGTGAGTTCCACATCCGGTATCCAATACCCATGTCTTAGAAGAAATAATATTAAGATCAATGTGAATCATGAAAGTTGTACCTGAGGTTTGCCCCGCATCCCTCTTAGCTTTCAACTCCTTGAGATAAGTCGGACAGTTTCTCATCCAATGACCTATCTCACCACAACCAAAGCACGGATCCTCAGCGCTAACCTTTAGCTTCTTTGGCTTTGGCTCCGCCTTTGCCTTTCCCTTGAACCCCTTCTTGATTTGCCCCTTACCAACGGCAACCTTTGCTTTTGGTTCCGGGTGATGCCTTTTCTTTGAGCCACCCTCATTCATCGCAAGAACGGGTAAAACCTTTTTACCCATGCCGGCCTCGGTTGTCTTAAGCATTGCGTGAAGCTCACCAATGCTTTTGTCCCATCCATTCATGTTGTAGTTCATGACGAATGTCTCAAACCTTTTAGTTAAGCCATTTAGGATTAAATCCGTGGCTAACTCTTTTGAGACGGGACAGTTAAGCCGTTCAAGCCGATCAATGTGGCTCTTCATCTTAAGTACATAAGATGAAACAGATTGAGTTTCTTCCATATGACATGCATGAAGCGCTCGAACCGTTTCGAATCGCTCAACCCGAGCTTGAGTAAGGAACGTTTCCTTAAGTTGGGTTATCATGTCATACGCCCCATGATTCTCGAAATCCTTTTGGATCTCGGGAATCATTGTTCCCAACATGAGGCAAGAAACTTGCACCGAATCCTCGGTGTATTTTAACCAATCTGCATAGGCATCCAAGTTATTGACATCGGGTTCATCGGGAATAGGATCGTCTAAAATATAAGACTTCTTTTCTTGCTTGAGAACAATTCTCAAGTTTCGATACCAATCCATGAAGTTGTTAAAGTTTAGACGATCCTTATCCAGAATAGATCTTAGTGATAGATTATGCACGTGTGGGATAATTGCCTTCGGTGCGTTGTTTGCGGCCATCTAAAAGAATTTTAACAAAGTTCAAATTAGTATTTTCGATATTAATAAAATTTTAATCTTTAACACCCTTTAAATGTCTCCAAGACAATTATTGATTAAAATCTAGAACCCAACGTTTCATTCAAATAGTAGTTAGGTGACCTTTATCCGAATATTCGAATTAACAAGGTAGTCAACGTTTGACAATTGCAACCCTTTGCAACTTCTAGTTTTATGGGATCGGCTAAACATCATATGTTTAGTTGGTATGTTAAATCCCATCAACACCTTTGAATGCCATGTTAAGGTGATCCTATAGTCATGGTTTCAAATCAAGTCGTCCTACTTATACACACGTGTGAGTTTACTCATACAAGTAGTTAGGTGATCCTAATGCCAAAAGTACTTGTAAAATCACCTTAAGATCACAAGTTTTCTTAAAAGTGCTTAGGTGATCCTAACTCACTTTCAAGTCTACAAGTGACTTAAGTGTCGTATAAAAGGATGGTGTTTAACTTGTTTTTAAAAAGGGATTTTAGTTTTCTAAATTCTAGATTGGAAAACTATTTATTGTACCTTTCATTTGCATGCATTCAAATGTATGGTACTTAGTTGAAAAACCCATTTTCAAAGTTCCAATTAATAAAACCCATTTTTATTATGAAATCATTAGTTATTAATAAAACCAATTTTTATTACTTAACGATTTCTAAGGAACCAATTTTATGCTAGTTGATTTTAAGTTGTTAAGCAAACCATATTGCAAATAATAAGTAAATCAACCATGCAAGCACAAAATATACACAACCACAAGTTCATAACCATAGCCTCCTAATATTGACCACACTTGTTGACCGAAGACAAGTGTGTCAAAAAGTCTCTCCCAGGGGACCCAAAATAACATGCACTTGTGTCGGTGAACTCCCACTTGATTCCGCATTCATATGCTCCAAGTGTTTACTCCCGGTGTTGTGGTCTTCATCATTTTATTTGGGCTTCCATCCATGCATCTTCTTTTACAAAATATATCCTAATACATTTTTCTAGTAAAAGAAATACATCTAATCTATTTATTATTACAAGCCATATGAATGAATAAATAGATTACAAACCCAAATAAATATTACAACCAAATCGAATGAACAAACAACCAACACAATCATTCAACTAAACACAAGGCCATGGCTAGGTTATGAACATCTATTACACATCCAAATATGCAATAATACAAGACCAAAATGGTTCCCCTTTTTGCCTCAAAACTTTCGGCCAAAGCTTAAGCAAACCGAAAGTTTCGGGTTTTGTCCAAACAAACTAAACAATCATCCAAATGACTTGGTTTTTCAAGATTACCACATGCATGTAAAGTATAACCTTAAAAAACTATGGGGTAACCAAAACCCCAAAAAGTTTCGGCCAAATGGTGAAACCCACCATAAACCCAAAAAATTTTGGGTCTAATGAAGCATGCATTCGTATAAGCGGCTCTTGATGCCATTGTTGAATTTTAACAAGATTATCAAAGTGATAAAATCCCTATTTTACCAAAAACGCAGCGGATATAAAAGTTTTAAATCTTGTTAATATGATATGTATAAAACCAATTTTAAACATGCAAAACCCAAACCCGGATCCAAATACGAATTACACACTATCAAATACATGCATGTCACTATAAGTCCATGCATGTTACTACTACCTTTCAATATGACAAAATCGGGTGAAAGAGATGATGATTGAAAGATAAGAACTTGAATATGGAAGCTCCTCAAGCTAGCATACCCCAAGCTTCAACAACACACCACTTCTAGCTAGGATTTGCACTTGAAATTTTCTTCTTCTTTTCTTATGTTGGATGAAAATACCCAAGAGAGGAAGAGAGAAAAGTTTACTTGGAAATTATGTGTGTTATGAAATAATGAAAGATAAAGACTTGGTTTTATTTAAAGGCGTCTTTCTCTCCACCAATAATAACCATTGCATATCTCCACTCACCTTGCATGTCTCCACTCAAACATATAATAATATTACATTTGAAAGAGTTATTATCTTTTTCTTTTATAAAACATTAAACATATATATATATATATATATATATATATATATATATATATATATATATATATATCCATACATATATACTTTTATAAGTTTATAACTTATAAAACCTATTATATGTTAAGAGACATGCTTGGTTATTATTATTCACATATTGTTATTTAACCAACTTAAATAACACTATGTAATGTTCTTTCATAAAACATAAATCATCCATATGATTTGTTTATTACACAAGTACATTTTATTTAGAAACCCCTTTCCAAATAACTCAAGTGTTAATATTCATTTGTTATGATCACATCATATATGAACGAATATTATCGGTGTTTGTCTAGCTTGTTATTGGGTATGACCCGACTTGGATCATAACGTACTAGCCACATCAATTTAATATGTCTCTTGGGCAGACCGAGTCCAACAGCAAGGCTATCTCGGAGGTTTCAAGTGCCCAAGACGAGTACTAATAAATTGTGCTTCTAAGTTTTTATTTTTCCAAAACTGTTTGTCATTACTGATTTATTTCGTTATTAAACTCAGACCCAATAACATTTTATTAGATTTTTTAATGCTTAATGAACTTATTCAGATTTTTTTGGCACTTATTGGTGTTTCTTATCAACAATTTTCAACCCAAATCATGCTTCTATCAAGATCATGCCCTAGGCGGCGGTCGAATGTTGTATGGGTCTAAGACAAACCTTGCAAATCGTTTTAAGTATAAAATTCCAAGAACGATATAACTTCTTCACGTAGTGCATGCGAGATAATCATGTGTAATAGGAGGCAAAATAAAATTATTAAAAAAAACGTCTTGCTTATTGCAATTAACACGCAAAACAATATATATGTATAAAGAAGGATGTTCAATAACAATATGAAGTGAAAAATTACAAGACTTGTATAAACTCATTTATACATAATAGGGTGTCAATTCATCACTCGGGTTTGATTGAAGAAATAAAGGTTTTGAGTTTTTTTTGGATTAAAAATAGGAGAAAGATGACGAGCCTCAGTTGAGACTTGAGAGTACTGGTGCTATTTTAAAGGGTTGTGTTTGTGGGTGTCTTTTCGTTTGGTGTTTTTGATGGTTGAATTCTTTTCTAGCATTTTGTTAGTTTTTAATGATATTTCTTTGTTGGTCGTTAAAAAAAATAATAAAAAAGAGTACACTTTGGGCAATTTATGAATTTAGTGTGGTGGGGGCGGTGGAGCTTGGTTACAAGTTTACAACTATTCAATTTCCCCACGGGTAATTTAATGTATCCACGACCAATTTCACATTAAAGTTATTTAATTATTTTTTCAAGCAATAAAGGAAAACAATCATATTTAACTTGAGAGAATGAAAGACTGATTTCTTTATCATGTTTAAAAGTATATATATCATTGTGTATGAAGATTTCTATATCTAAGTATATAAACTTGTGAAAGTTTTTGACTAACATTGATATAAATCATCGATCCCAAACATGTACATATAGTTGAGATAATTTTAATCACGATGTGATTAAAGGAATGATAATTTAGTACGACTACTAATCAATTTGCGTGCTTAAAAATCTAGTATACACGCTAGGGGAGTGTTTAAAAATATTATATTAAACAATTAAGGGTCTGACCGATTAAGAAATAACCTTTGAATCGTTCAACATGACTATTATAAGTAACCGTTAAGAAGCTTCATTAATCATTAAAAGATGTCTTTTAAGTAAACAAACACACTTTGTCTATAACCGGTTCAGACTTTAGAAGCAGTCTCTATTTGTAATCATTAAAAGACTACAAAACAATCTGTATGTGTTTGATGAGATGCTGTAGTAAAAAAATTTGTGAGATTTGAATGAATTTATAATTGTATATGTATATCCTTACTAACACATAAATTATCATATTTCATTTTCACATAAAATAACTTCTTTGTAGAAAACATTTATAGTTACACGATTATAATTAACTTGAAATAACAACAATAAACGAGCGTAACGAACAACTCTTCACAATTAAAACTAAAAAAAAGAGACGCGTGTTCATGCCCATTTGTATATAAAGCATACAAACAAACTTTCAGTCAAACAATTCACAAATAGTTTATTTACTACTTTACCAAAAGGTTGATTCGTTTACAAGACTAGATATGTTGTTGACTCCTATAGAATGCAATTGATACAATTATTTTGGTAACTTTAACAAGCCACTTTCAGTAATGTTAATAAATATATTATGTAACCTTTACATAATTACATGTGACCTTCAACGAACTTGATACGTTAGTGGGACATTACAAAGATTGACGCGTCAATAAGGTTACAACTAGAAGAAGATATGCCATTTTTGATGATCAAATCTTTCTAAATATCACTTTTATTGCCAGCTGCTTTGGACCACCCAACCTCCTTTTTTACCTTTTTATATATCTATATTCCTGTTATATATTATTTGGCTTTTGGAAAACAATCCTCAATTTGTTAAGTTTATTATTATTTTTTTTTCAAACGGTAACTTTCAATTTATTAAGTTTATTAAATACAAGAAATATATGTGTGATCTTACAAAGAAAAAAGAAAACCTTTAAACCCTTAATTGGACCTTTATTTTATATAAATTCCATTAAAGATACCTATCCCAAAAATCATTTATGCTCAACAATTTTTTTCTGTTTTGAACGGCATTTATGCTCAATATTTAAGAGCATATACTTAAAATGGTCCCTTTGACTTAAAACTAGATAATAATAATAATAATAATAATAATAATAATAATACAAAAGTGTTAAATAATAATATACTACATGGAGCGCCATCTTTTGCTCTATTCTAATTTTTTTAAGGAATTGAACTCTTAACCTCTGATTTTATAAATCGGTGATTAACATAGCTTAATGACTGAGGATACAATGTAAAACTCAAAAAACATTAATGGTATATTTCAAACATCTTGCCAATTGCCAAACGTTTTGTTTTCTTTATGAAGTACATAAAAAGGGGCTTGTAAGATAGTGACACAACTGTTTTTCTATATATTTTTTTTTGAACGGCCCATAATTATATATTTTTTTTCAGAAATATTAATTATTATATAAGTTTTTTAATAATATTAATAGATTTATGTATATAACGTTCAACAAGTTATCTATGAGAAGTTAAGACATAAAAGTAATGTTTAGACGGTTTTTTGAGTTATAAAAAAATTAGCCTTTTAAAAAAATGTTTAATGGTAAATACTAAATAGTGCGTTGACCAAATAAGTAACTGTATGTATGCATATATACGCGTGTGCATGCATGTATGTGGGATATAGTTGATGAATATAAATAAAAAAATAAAGGATAAATATGAAGGGCAGTTACAACAAATCCATAAGTATAAAATGTATATGCACTTCAGCAACCAGGTGTTCAAGGCTTCCAGCCTGTCAATCATGGGCTTCTTATAAAATTGGATTAGCTTTCCACCAAAAATCAATAATTATACAATTTTATATTATTTTTTATAATGTATATACGTGTGAACCCTCGGGTGGATGAAATTGCACAAATTTTAACGTTATTTTACTAATATTATTTTTTTATAATGTGTATATGGCGAAATGTTAATCCGGCATCATGTAGTGACGTTGATAGCCGAAAGACAAGGGTACATGCATCAATCGGCGGTGTCCCGATGGTTGAGTGTTACGTGTCTTATGTCCAATGCTCGATGCAAAACTACAATCGAGCCGGGAGTCTTACCGTAAGCAGCCTCTCTATATCTTTGCTATTGGTGGGATATAAAGAGGTTTTTTTTGCTATTGGTGGGATATACGGAGTACGACGACGATGATGATATTATTTCTTATAAAATATAACTTGTTAATTTAGAAGAGTGAAAAGCTTGAAAACCACCTAGGCGTCGCCTCGGTTTTGCGAGAAACACCGCCCCACCCTAATAGTACCACGAGTTTATATGCATCTCGAATCTCGATTGTACACTCACCTCTATCCAGAGGTGCATGTGGCTATCGATATCAAGGTGTATGTTTCTCATGATGTATTGAGGGTTAAGTTTCATAATAAACGAAAGATGTATTTTTAAGAGCTAGATTAAAAAGTATGGGTTAATATAAAAAAAAAGAAAAAAATTAACAACGAATTTAATAAAAAATAATAAAATTATTAAATCAGTAAATGCGTTGTATTAAATATTTCTTTGACTTGTATAAGTTATGTGGAAAAACTCAAATTAAATGTAAACGGTGCAAGTAAATAGAAAATACATAATGAACAAGTCAACAACAGAAAATATGCACGCCACCAAATTAATGCCATTTAACACCATATACGATCATTTTAATAGCTATATATTAGATGGACGCCAAATTGGACACATAAGTTTAATAAATACAAAGTTATTGACGTTTGTTTTATTGCTTCAAATATAACTTTTTTTTAATAAAATAAATAGAGATTTTATGTGAAATAATAAACGATGGTGTGGTTTAAAATTATGATACAAATCACAAGAAGTATAAAATACATAAGACATAAACATAAACGAAACTAGTATCTGCAGTGCAAAACCGAAAAGATAATAAATAGTTGTCATCTTTTACTCGGTTTTTTAAAACATATTACACGTCTTTAAGACGGCACCTTTTTTTTCCGTTTTGAAACGATTTTATTTGTTTGTTTATTCATTTATTTAACCTTTTTTTGTGTTAAACCTTTGTGAAAGGAAGAAAGTGTTGGAAAATTAGTGAAGAGAGGTTTTTCACGAAACATTTCTATTATACTATACGGGTATTATTTAATATGTTTGTGTTTTTATATGTGAAAGCTTTACAACGAACCAATCAACGTAAAAACTGAAGTTAAAATGAATGAAATATCGTTGCTCGAAGTTAGGTGTTTGAAAATATGAAAGCAGCGGAAATTAGAAGGAACAAACGGAGGAACTAGTGGAACCTTGTCCCACATATGAGGGAAGAAAACTTTGAAGGAGTTTATAAGTGGGAGCACTTTTAGGATAATTTTACTTAAAACAAGCAATCAGGACACTAGAGTGCCTAAATTCGTATAGGGATGGCACGTGGTGTGGGTGATGCGTAACCTGATGATTTGATGACACACTTGGTATGTGGTGCGCGTTGGAGCTGATGACATCATCATCATCAGATCTTGTGAGGTTGGGTGACCAAATTAGTCGTGCATGATGACATCAACAACTATTGATGAACACTTTGAGCATAAGTTGTTTCGTGCAAGTCCACGTGTTTAAGTTGAAACAAAAATGCAATATTTGTTCAGGAGCATTTAAACATAATAAAATGCATTGACGACGTTCAATGTCATTTATTTTGGATTAACTCTTTACATATTTTCTTCCCCTCAATTTCACTATAAATGCTTAGGGTTTCTTAGTTGCAACACACCAAGAAACACTTGATACAAAATAGCAATTTTTAATAATTGTTTTTGCTTTAAGTAGTACGTTTTCAAGGTAAACCTTTAGATCCCAAGGCTTTCCCTGACAATACTACTGCTGCTCTAACTGTTGTACCATGAGAATTCAATGAGTTCTCTTAGAAGACCTAAAGTGTGCTTTAAAGAACTACATTGAACACAAATTCTCAACCCTATACTTTTTGCTCCATTTCCTTTCTTTTTTTTTTTTGTTTATTTTATATTTGTTGAAATAGTTCTATAAAGTTATGGTATTATTTTGTTTATGTATATCAATTGATTGCATGCAAATTCATGTATAAATTGTTCTCCTATTGAAAAAGAAGGCAACCGGGCAACAAGTTGCAACACTATCTCGTTTTGAATTGCAAAACCTAATATTTTAAAAACTACATTGGCCTCTTGATTTACATGTATTGTAATTTTAATAGAAAAGTGTTTTTATCTGATTTATATGTGAACATATTTCAGCCTCTTGGTTTAGTCTTTCGTGTAATTCGTGTAATATAACTAGAGCTTTCCTCTCTAGTTTTTGTAAACAAATTTTGGTGTGCCAAACACAATTAACAAGATTATTTTATAACTAACCTGAAAAAAATATATATTATTGATCAACATCCAAATCTCCATGCTCGGTGGATGGGTCCTGCTAGCTCGTTTTTGTATTTGATTTTTGTTATTGAAGTGAACTTTTCTAAAAAAAACATCCAAATTTCAAATATTCTCTATATGTTAAGTCATCTAGTAACTAAAATATAATATTTCTCCTGTCATAATTTATCGTATATAAAAGTATACATATATCTAATAAACAAATGTATGAACTTTCATATAATACCATTGCCTTATCGTTTACGTATACGCGGACAAATGATACCAAATCATTGTTCCAAATCCAACAAACTAGAAAGTAATTGACACAAATAAACAAATAACTACGTTAAAACAAACAAGAATAGCCAGCCTAAAATGCAAACAATAAAAAATATAAAATAATAAATAGAAAGAACAAGTTTTTTTATATTTGTTGTTGGTATTATTATTAAGGTTTGATTTCTCCGACCAACTTTTGTTTACTACAATAAATAAATGGTTTATTCCACTCATTGCTACAATATTCCTATTTTCATTTTGGTAGTTTTTAAACAAAAAGAAAAAGAGGTTTTACCAACCAAATTATAAGATTCTATTATAATAATAAAGGTAGAATAGAATATATGTTAAATGTGTTCAAAGTGTTGAGAATATATAATGGAAAAATATAAAAAAATTGTTGAAAAGTAAAGAATATAAAAAGGAGACGTTGGAATCCTTAGGGATTTCGACATATAAAAGACTAAAAGAGACATCTTTCTTTTTGGTGTAGGTTCAAAGTACAAAATGTTTTGTAAACGCGGTTTTAGTTTGATTACCTACATTAGTTGTTTTATTCTATCAATGAAAGTGAAATAATTTAATGAGTAAAGTACGGTTTTTGTTTCTGTAGTTTGTCTAAAACTGCGATTTTAGTTCAATAGTTTTAAATTTACGATTTTCGTCTATGTGGTTTCATTTTACTTGCAATTAAACCCGATTCCACTAACCCCGTTAAGTATAGCGATTAAACCAATGAGCGTGCCCCTCTCACATGAGGTGCAGTTTTGTTCTTTTTTTTTCAAATACACCCCAGCCCCTCACGTGAGGGGCTTGCGAATTAGATCTAAGGTTTATTCTCGAAGAAACATGACAAAACTGCCCTTCATGTGAGGAGCGCATCGATGGGTTTAACGACCAGACTTAATGGGGTTAGTGGGATCGGGCCGGTTTAATTGCAAGTGAAATAAAACCACAGGGACGAAAATCGCAAATTTGAAACTGTTGGACTAAAATCGCAGTTTTGGACAAACCATAAGGACAAGAACCGCACTTTACTCTAATTTAATTTAGGGGGTGTTTGGGATTGTTTATTTTCACCAACTTATAACTAATTAACTTTTTGAAAAGTAACAAGATGTTTAAGATTGTTTATATTGTGAGAGGAAAAGTTTTATAAGTTACAATATTATAACTTATTAACTTAATTAAAAGTTATAAAGACGTAAAATAAAGAATCTCAAACAACCCCTTAGCATGTAAAACAATTTTTCATAAAAGATAAACATGTTTTAACTGTTCTTCTCTGGTAATAAAATACTCAAAAGTATTACTCATTTACCCCGTGTAAAAAATATTTGAGCAAATCATTTTAATCATCACTTTACCCCTAAGCAAAGCCCAAAGAAGTCAAAATCCACAATCATACTTGGTCAAAAACACTAGACTTGATTTCGGTGTGCCAAACCTCTTCTCCCTCTATTTTTTAAGAATGATGATTTTTTTACATATGACTGCACACATCTCAAATTTATAGAATTCATTCTCTTATTCTGATCAGACTATATTTTAATCGGGTCAAACTCTAGAACTGGGCTCATTTTGGCTGCCATTTAACAGTCGTTGTATCGTTACAAGAGCAGAAATCTCTGGAGTAACACACGGTTGGATGAAAACCGGGTGGGCTCGGGATCCGATTTGACAACATCGCAAGGCGTAACTCAAATTCTTAATTGCCAGTATCTACCAAAAGGGACAGAGGATTGAACTTGAGTCTCCACCGGAGAAACCCAACCTCCTACCTCAATGTTGCGTTATTATTACTGTTTTTTAGAACGACGAATTTCTTGTGTGTTAGGCCACCGCACTCTCCAATTTGGAGAGCCATGTTATCCCACCCTGGCTAGACCATGTTGTTTTAACCAGGCCTACGATGGCTTCAGAGTTTAGTTTGGGTGTTCTCTCGGAAAACCATACCGAGGGTTGCCATTTGATAGTCGTTGTGTCACTACAATCAGACTATATTGTCTTAACTGGGCCCACGTTAACTTCATAATATTATTACTGTTACTTTTAATATTATTATTAATAAAATAAAAATAGTAAAAAATAATAATTGGCACCATGATAAACTAGTTTTATACCCGTCCGGTGGACGGGGTATGTGTTAATATAAAATGTTACTTTAATGGATTACAAAAAGATTAAAACTGTTACTTTAATGGATTACAAAAAGATTAAAACTGTTATAGTAGCAGACCCACTTATACCGGTCGATAACAACAATATTAGTTTTAGTATTTTTGATCCATAAAAAACTGTAACCATTAAGTGTTAGTATTATCCTCAACTTTCACGTGTTTTCAGATTTACTATAAGTTTGATTTGCATCATATGTTTCCAGATTTGGTGCTGGTTATCATAACCAACATTTGTCATTTATTCATTGTTGTTACTCACCAAATGACCGTATATGTATTTATCATAAATACCACTTTCTATACTATCAGTCCCTACATACATTGAGCCTTTTAAGTGGCCCATTGACTACTAAAACATAAGAACAATAATAGTCTAGTTAAAAGAAAATCTCAAGAAACAACCATACATGCTAAATAAAAGCCAAAACTGGCGAAAGATTTCATTAAATATCCTTGTTCTAGTCACTATATTGCTATGGCATCTTAGTCATTAAATCGTCGTGGCATCCGATTTTTTCTAGGCCTGAGTTTTCCATGATATCAATCTGGGTCACGTTCAACGGTTGATGTGGTGGGAACTTTTGCATCATCATGAGTATCTTCTTGTTTAGAAATGACAGAAGTTGGCTCGTCTTCATTATCAATAACTGCCTGCAATTATTAGCTAATAAAACATTAGATTGAAAAAGAAACAATACATGATACAACATGAAGACAAAATCTAACGTGAATATACTGATGAAGTGGTCGTAATAGATGAGACTAATGGAATATGTGCCCCCCCATAATAGTTATTCTGCCAATTCTAATTCATAAGGTGTAATCTTTGCAAGAAACTCGGCGTGTTCATCTTCAACATCTTCTGAACCATCATCTTGGGGATGCGTACTTGTAGCAATGACAGAGGTAATGCTATCTTCCGTTACCAAGGGCATATGATCACCAATCTATTTTGACACTGTAAACCGGCAAGAATAATGAGGTGCGGAATTATGACCATCAATCTTAATCCTTAATATGACACTTGAACAAAGTAAACTTTCAAGCAAATAATTTTTAGCCCAAGAAGGGTCATCAACACCCTGTACAAAAAGGACAACATTAGTATGTAGAAATACATGGGTGAGAATATAAAAACATATAGAAGAAACATAAAAAACAAACCCGACAAAGAATGTATACTTATGTTAAAAACAAACACATACACACATAGCTGGAGATATATATATATATATATAGAGAGAGAGAGAGAGATTTAAATACATATAAAATTAAGAAGATTGATTTAGTTGTAAACCTTTGATAAACTCTGTTTTTGCAGCTCCTCAGCACTTATATTAAGAAGAGCAATGGCAGCATCGTCGAAAAGAACACACGTCATCTCTTCATCTTTATCACGCATGATGACAGCTAATTTGTAACTGTCCAAAAATCATTGTTAGAGGAAAAGAATAATAGTAAAGGACAATAATGTATGAAAACTTATGCAATGCGTGGATTAGTAACATTTTTGTTACAGCCTTGACAAAATAGACATGACCATTAAAGTCTACACTTTTACGACATGTAGAACATTTAATATACTTCCAATCGTTAAAAAAATCAATGTCGATTATTGTTCCAGCGATATTATACATTGTGCCCTGAAAAAAAAAGAAAAAAAATATAATATATATAATAAATGAGATACAAAGAGGAATAGTTTGCAGATAAAAGCTTAAAAGACAAAACCTCAGGAACGCCTTCCTTTAAATAGCTATAAACATCATAAAGGCTATTGACATCCAAGTCTTGTTTTTTTTTTGTGGTTTTGATTTGAGTAGTGCGGGCACCGGCAAGCTTCAAAAGGCGGCATATATATTAGTTGTATTACAACATAAAAACTATTTTTTTGTCATAAAAGAGAATTAATGAAAGGAAGAAATTATACATATGCTTGTGGACGTCACAAATTGACAATGGGGGATTAACATATAACCAGGAATACGATGGCTTCAGAGTTTAGTTTGGGTGTTCTCTCGGAAAACCATACCAAGGGTTGCCATTTGATAGTCGTTGTGTTACTACAATCAGACTATATTGTTTTAACTGGGCCCACGTTAGCTTCATAATATTATTATTGTTACTTTTAATATTATTATTAATAAAATAAAAATAGTAAAAAATAATAATTGGCACCATGATAAATTAGTAGATTTAAATAGGGTCACAAGTGACAAGGAGACCGGCATATAGAAATTGAATGAAAGGTGACAATCGGACCCTGTGAAACCAATAATGTTTTCCACTGTCCTTAATATCTGCCTTTGCTTTTTTCTGTACTTGCATTGTGTCACGAGATTTACTATTTACCACCGACGCATATAATAACATTTCTCCACCATTATTTAGTGTTTAATATATCATCTGGTTCGGTTACTTTCTGTTCGGTTTTATATTTTATAAAAACTAACGTAACTAAGTAGTTGACGCTTGTTTATGTAATAACACAAGTATGAACTAAAAACATGTCGAACACAATGTTTGATCGATTCGTTAGCAACTTAGCACGTAAATGTTACAACGTATAAGCTCATATGCATATGTTACACAATGTTTGATTGATTTATATAATCAATTTAAACTTTATCTAAACAAATTTAAATAGATGAAACTATAATGTATGAATTGATGATCATATTGAGAAGATTACAAAATCAATAAAATGCAAGAGGTACAAGTAGATAGAACATTCATGGCGTGGAGCCCACATTTATTTTTAATCAAGTGGTGAATCTATATAGTAAAATGTAACCTAGTAAATTGATTTGCTTCTTATTCGGATCCTAGAAATATATATATAAAAAATTTGTTTAGACGTACTGACCGTAGACTAAAATTTCTAACGAAAGTATATACATTTGTTCGCAACGCTTCTACCACCTCACCAACAATTCTCTTGGCAAAACCATTACAAGGGCACTTTAAGATGGGCGTGAAGGTGGGCTTGAGCCTCTTTGGGCGTTAGCGTGATAACCGGCGTATGGGCAAAGTTAGATGGGTCCACCAACTTTTCATCGATTATATTCACACAAACTTCACTTTATTTTTTTGATTACGTAGTCAAACCATTACATACATAAGTAAAAAAAAAAAAGCGAGGGAGAGCCCTTGCCTACGTGTTAGTGACGTGGTGATTACTTTTACACTTTTTAGTTAAACTACTACAATCTTATATGGTTTTTGTGCTTCTTTCTTTAAGTTTGTTTCATGTCGTAGAAAACAACTTATCTTTACTTAAATTGAATAAAATAAAAAGTGACTTTTGCTCTATGTGATCTAGACATTTAATTATTTTTTATTAGTTATACACTAAAATTCAACTTTTTTTTTTACATTTACTTAGAATATAATGTTGTTATATACAAAATAAAAGACCTTTTTTAAAAAAACATCTTGATACATGATTGATTATAACGGTGCAACTAAACAAATTATAACAACACATCTAAGTAAAATAAAAATAATGTGACTAACCTATATTGGTGCGTCTAACACTCTAACATTCATGAGTTAATTATACGATTATAAGTTTATAAGCTTATAACAGTGTGTTTAAAACCACCGCTTCCTTTTACGAACATACATACATATTCCGCCGCATATACACGTGTCACGTTATGACATTTCACAATATTTGCAAAGAAACATCAGTAGTACTGGTACTGAAATGTATATAGTTTTTCTTTTTCTATTAAAGGTTGGAAGGTAGTTAGGTTAGTTTATAGGTTTGATGGATTGAAAGAGACATATGTGTGGGTTGTGGTCACATTGCATTAACTTATAGGAGGGCTAGAACTAATTTGTGCCGACACAAGGTACAACTATGGATGCAGTTGGTACATATTTGACTGCATAAAGTTAAAAACCTAAGTGCAAATTTTTGGTCCAACACAATGCAAATATTTTGGGTACATAGATATGATATTGTGAGGGTAATGAGATCACAAATCATGGGCTACCATTATTAATGTTGTCTGTTGGATTCTAAACAAGGTTGTTTAGTGAATAATGTTGGGCCATAGGAGATCAAGGCCTGAGAATCTAAATATCTAATGTGATTGGTTTATCATGCATAACTAATATGGACCCTGTTCTAAAAAATTTAAGAAATAATATTCAACCACGTACACATACACACACACATATATTTTCTGAACGATGGATTTCTTGTATGTCAGATCACCGCACTTTCTAACTTATAGAGCCTTGTTGCTCAACTCCGGCAAGACTATGTTGTCTTGACAGGGCCCACACGGGCTTTAGAGTTTTGTTTGGGTGTTTCCTCGGGAAACCATACTGCTGGCTGCCATTTGACAGTCGTTGGGCCACCACAAGATTAGAACTCTATGGTGTAACACATTGTGGGATTAAAACCCGGGTGGACTCAGAATTTAAGCTTGCAACCTTGTACAAGGCCTAGGCGCCTAGCATAAATCCTTCATTGTCATAATCTATCAAAAGTTACACAAGAGATCATCAAACTTGGGTCTCCATTGGATAACCAAAGCCTTCTACCACTAGGCCACAACTACAAATGGGGTGATAATATTAACATAATTTAGTAATATAGTAGTTTTATGAATGGTAATAATTAAGCGCGGTGTATGAGACTCGGGTTTTAGATTAAGGATTGATGTCAACTCAAGATCATTTAAGCTCGACTTGATTTTAGTTTTAGCAAACTGATTTTGAATGACTCACAAGCAACTTGACTTGATTGTACGTTTAGGTGAGGCCAAACAATGTATTTTTGAAAACAAAATGAAATGATATGTAGCCTTAGACCTAGTACCTAGCTATGGGATGGACAAGTTCCAACTTAATATTGGCCCACTAGTAAAGTATATACACATAAGAAAAATAAGTAAAACCAAAAGAAAATTAGGGTGCTATGTTTTAGAATTTAGACAAAATATTTAAGTGATTTAAGCAATAATATATTGGCCAATAATAATACATACTAATGTATGATTGATTGATTTGTATAACAATTAAGATACTGTAAATAATTTCGAAACGACAAACGAAAATTATGGGCAAATCGGATTACTTCTTTGTTAGAGTGAGATTGCGACTGACAATGAAAGAGAAATGTATGAATGTCTGGTCAAATTTTAGTGATATAACGATATATTCGATCAGTGGGTTATGGTTTAGTTATTAACCGACCTCTTTCAACGCCCAACTCTCAATATGCTATCTCAAAAAAAGTTATATTTGGTCTTTCAAATCGCGTATGCGTATCGATTTTCATAGAAAAGTTATTAATGTGTATGATATAACTTGGAAAAAGTATTAGTATCGTAAAAAGTCTTTTATTTTCAATAAATGTACTTTTTTAACATTACACTTGGAAAATTGATCTTAGCCCCCCCCCCCCCTTCTTTGAGCTTCTTAGACAGATTCATCTAGAGGTGCATATACTGGGTACTTTTAAGAACCGGAACTGGTTTCGTGTATGGTCAACAAAAATCAAGAACCAAGTTGTGTAAGAACCGGTTCTAGTATGGTCAGGTATTTGACCGAGTTTTTATAGAGTTTTGGGTAGGGTCGGGTCAGGTTTTGATCGAGTATTTGCCGGAATCGGTTCTGGTAGGTCCGGGTCGCTTCTAGGGAGAAACTCAAAACCGGTCCGGACCCAATCCGTACCCGCGGGTCGGGTCCGGAACTGGTTTTTTTTTTTTGCACCTCTATGGCTCTATATTCATCAATCTCAGTTCTCAAGATCTAATTGTATTTGGGCTTTGTCCAGTGGCAAAGATTTGGGCTTTCTCAGTGGCTATAAAAGGCCCAAAGGTCTTATTATGAATATCATTGTTATGCATGTGTTTATATGTTTTGTTTTTAGTTAGTTTATGGCTATCATACAAATGACACAATTGCTCTCTTTGATATATATTCATCATTCTTCACTACCACAATCAATTTACTGTGCAAGTGAAAACTTACATCCCTCAATTGCATCTTTGATAGACAGAAAAATGCGATCTTTTCCTATGTTATCTACAAAATTCGTAACGATCAACTTCTCCATAACCTCGAGTCTCGGATTTACTATGCCAACCTGTATAAATATTAAACACGAACACAGTCACTTAAAATTTATAAATGATCTTTTTTATTAAATCAAACAAAAAAAATATGAATCAAAATTCATCAATTACTTTGATTTCTTGAACTTCTAAACTTCTACGGATTTCAACTAAGGTTTCGACACCGGTTATATCAATAGATGTAACACCTAGATAAATCAGCATAACAAGTATTTATAATTTTATATTCAAATTGATAACATTATGGACATTACAACATTTAATTAAAAACCTTTGGATCTTACCTCCTAAATCTAACAAAACATACTCAACATCATCTCCTTGAGAATTTTTATTGGCTTGTTCATCTCTAACCCATCTCAAAATCCTTTAAAAGATCGCAAAATTATAGTAAAACAGTCGGTTTTGGTGATAAATTTTGAAACTTTATGTTATGAATCAAAATGGGAATCAAGAGTTTATACCTTTCCCTAATGTAACTAGAATTTGCAAAGTAAATTGGAGAACCAAGTTGCAAAACTAGTGTCTTGGGAATACTTATGGCACCGGGATATTGTTCTACATCACGATACAAACCAGTATCCGGTATATTGCCAAGCTTTGAACTTGCCGGTCTAGCTACATACAAAAGCGCTCTAATCACGGCTAATCCCACCTTTATAAAAGAAAGAAACTTTTCGTTATTAAATCACTCATATCATTGTTTAATGACTTTAATCAGTACAAGAAGTAACAACATACCGATAACATGAGACCAACATCCATACTAATGAATGCAACACCAAGGAAAGCAGCCATGCAAATCAAGAAATCAAATTTGTCGGTTTTGTAAAGATGATAAGCTTTTTCATACTCAATGAGGCCGAGCATAGCTGACATGATAATGGCCGAAAGGGCAACAAGAGGAGTGTAACTAAAAAGAGGTGCCAAGAATAATAATGTTAGCATCATACATACTGCCATCACTACATTAGACATTTGTGTTTTACACCCCGCGTTGTAATTCACTGCCGTTTTTGAAAATGGCCCTGAAAAATGCGTGAAAAGACGTTTTTTATTAAATGTAAAGAAATATTTTGTTGTAATATATATAGGAAATAATAAAGAACTAACCTGTAGTTAAGTAGCAAGAGGTTAAAGATCCAACAATGTTCATGATACCAAAAGCTATCATCTCTTTGTTACCATCAATTTGTTGATTTACCATTAATGCAAAGCTTCTTCCAATTGCTATTCCTTCCTGTAAGTTGTCATATTCTATTCTTAATGTTGTGTTGTGATGAATAATAAATAATAAGTTTAACACTATATTTAGTTTAAATGCAATTTTAAAATAATGTGTACTTACAGCAAGAGCAACAAAGGCTGTTATGACTCCTGCTTCAATAGGTGCTGATATATATTTTGGATCAAAATCCAAATTTTTCAAAGAGGGAGGATTAATCCCTTTTTTTAAGGGGCCCACCTGTATAATTAATCCAGATTAAATCAATTTATATACTTGTCGAGTTGTTTTAACGAAAAAGCGAAACTTAAGTTTCGATGGCTAACTAAGGCATTTTCTTGTAATGAGTTTAAATTCGCAAGTTTTGTTTTCATTATATATTTTGTGAGTCGCTTTAACGAAAAAGAATACTTACAATCGCGATGCCATATTTCTCTGCGTCTGCTGCATATGCAAAGATGCATCCGATGGCCACAACCGCCATTGGAGCTATAGCCGCCACCCAAAACAGCTTCGGTTTCTTTTGTTTCTGAAAACAAAACAACATTTTACATTTGTACACATATTAACAAAACTAGACCTTATAACAAAATAAAAAAGGTTAACAATATTGATGTCTTTTTATGATGCCAAAATTTTCAGCTAAATGGTATAAGTGAAGCTAATAAGAGTCATTAAAAGATAAACTATGTTTCTTAAATAATATGAAATAATATTTGAGTGTCACTTACCACCATTTTTGCTAGGTGAAGAAAGATGATGAAGACTAAACCCACAAGTGTACATTCCCAACTTATCTGTAAAACCAAACACACTTTTAGTTTATGAAGTGTTATTCATATATCATGAGTGGTACATGTTCTTCAAGACCGGGTTCGTAAAACTTAGAATTGATCATACACTTGTTGAGATTTTGAGGGTCTAAAGCAGATCCTAAAATCGGGGCCTTTTATAAAAAAAAAAAATTAATTAAATTTCTGCTTAAGATCCTAAAACGTTAGAATATTGTACATATTTTGTATACTATCTCAAAAGGGCGCCAAATCATACAATTCCAACGCGATTAGAGATCAAGAAATATTGAACTCCATCAATCCTTAAATTTATGACACACATTTTTTGTATGCTATTTCAAAATGGCACAAAATTACAACGTAAAATTTGAGACTGAGAGCTAACGGAGTTATGATTAGAGGGTAAGAATCAAATGCGAATCACATAGTCGATCCTATAAAAATTTAAAGCTCCTATTATTTTCTTGACTTATGAAATAAATATATTTATCTTTAACCATTATATATACCTCATGTTTAAACTTAAAGATGGCCTTGGTAACATTTACAACATCAGTATGTGTAGTAAAATGCTTCAAACCAAAAATGCCTTTAAGTTGTTGAAGACATATAATTGTTGCTGTCCCTCCCATGAATCCAGTAATTGTAGAATGTGACAAAAAATCTACCAAAATACCCAACCTGTTTTATTACATTACAAAACATACAATTCAACATTAATTAGCTAGTCATATATACATTATACAAAAATTAAATAAACTTTGTGTATTAATGAGTTAGTTCACCGGAAAACACCAAGAATCAGCTGAATTACACCGGATATGAGTGTAGCGGTGAAGATCAGATTAAGATAGAGTTGCGGATTATCGGCTTCATGCACTTTCTTTTCTATAGCTCCAGCTATGATCAATGAGCTTGAAGCTACAGTCCCAACCGCTAAATGTTTTGAGTTGCCAAAAATTGCGTATATTAAAGGCGGGACAAAGCTCGAATCTTCACGTCAAATGGACCAGTTGAGTTAGTTACATAAATCATGGTTACAAACTTATGAAATCCTGGACATTACTAGGGGTGTAATCGATCCAAGTCGATAGCAAGCTACTCGAGATCAGCTCGAAAAAAAAGGCATTTTTAAAACAAGCTCGAGCCGGATCATGAGCCTATTATTTATATATATTTTATGCAATATATAAAATTTGATAAAAGTTATTGTTATATATAAAATTTGATAAAAGTAAACTAAATATAAATCATGTATATTTGTATATATAAATTCACATTTTAAAACTATATATATATAAATAATTATAAATATATATAAAATAGTTAATAAATCGAAAATGAGTCGATCTTCAGCTTGAAAATCTATTCACGAGCTGAGTTTGAGCTCTTTGTAAATTAAATGATTAGTTCGGCTAGTTTGCACCCCTAGACATCAGGTAATTAAACACCTTTGTTGCATGCATGCATACATACAAAATCAAGAAATAAATATAAAACTTACATAAACCAATGACAGGTGGGATATTAGCAAGTTTTGCATAGCTAATCCCTTGAGGGATAGCAAGGCTGGCAATGGTGATTCCGGCTAACAAATCGTACATAAACAGCTTCCCGGTGTAATTCGGGAGCCATTGGAACACCGGAACAAAATATTGTAACGATTTTTTAGCCTTTTCGGACAATGCCTTTCCCTTGAAGTCATGAAATGGATCATCAGGAAATAATGTTTCCTTCAAATCCGACTTGAATGCCGTCGAGAAACTCCTCGGCAGGGCGAAATTCACTTTATCGACGTCGTGTTTTACATCCATCGGAAACATATTTGTATTTGTAAGTGTGTGTGTGATAAATGCGGAAAATGGGATCAAAAAGTGTGTTAGGAATAGAGTTTTTTATAGAAGGTTGGTAAATATGTTAGTTAGAGAATAAAGTGGTAGTTTTTGACAGATTCAAATGGAAGGTAAATAATATTTATCCACATACATTCGGCTCGTGGATAAATATGAGATCTTAATATTGTTGACATATTCAAAAAATGGGGTATAGAAATGGTATAAATATATGTCTTAAGATTTACTATACCAATAAAAATGGGAAATGTGAGAGAAAGCCAATATTAATTTGTTATAGATTATAGATAAATAGATAAAGTAATAATATTGGTTTGTTAGAGTTTTCTTAGATAATGTGTAATGGACGGGCTATAAAATAAGACGTTTTGTGTCATGTGACGCCCAGTCAATAAAGAGTGGGTTTTTGTTTTATATGTGTAATGGTGTTGTAGCCTATATATATATATCACACACATATAATATAATAATAATAAACAAACAAACACATCCTGGCGACAAATACTAGTCGCCCCTCCCCACTGTCGCCCTTTTATCACCAATGAGCGCGGTGTTCACATCCAAAATCGCTCACTACATATGGCCTTAGGGATGAATTCAAAAACCGAAGTCGGGTATACCTGATATCTGCAACATCCGGGACGAGTATACCCGAAGCCTGACGAGTATTGCCGTATTAGACAAGGTATGGGATAAGCCTTCAAAATTTTTCACGGATATGAGACGGATATAGCTCAATTACCAGGAACAACATACCCATTCCCCAACTATGTACTCGAATCATAAACCCGAAACTTCCTAAGTTTTCTTTTAAGATATGTATTTAATGATAGTACTTATATTTTATATGAAGTATATACATAAAGTTATATAAAAGTTATAAAGACATCATGTAAATTATGATAACGTTATAACCGAGTATGAGACTGGGATTAGCCATACCCGGCTTGAACCCAACCAATTGCCAAGTCTTATAGATTAGATAAATATGGAATGCTTTTATTTACGGCTAGGAAACATATTTCTATTAGACAAAAATTCACTCACGGATCTAGTAAGATGTGTGAACTACAAATATGAATTTGTTACATTATGGTGGTGAAATGTCGGTGATCATGACAGTTTACTGTCTACACAAACATATTATCTAACAATAACAAGAAATTTTGAGTTTTTAACTACTATTTGTCGGTGATCTGTAGGCAATAATCCAGTGGATGTCTAAATATATATCTTTTTTTTCTTTAACCAAACAAAACATACAAAGGGAGGGCTGTAAACGGACGGTTCACGAACACTCTATTGAACGAAAATCGGTGACTGTGTCCGTCCATTAGTAATTGAGTTTGTTCGCGTCCGTTCATAATATTGCAAACGGATACTAACGGATCCTAATGAACACTAATGAACAAATGAACACTAACGGACATTAATGAATATTAATGAACAAACATATATAAACGACTCCAGTGAACAAGCGAACATAAGGGCATGTGGGATGGGTAATATGGTAGAAAACCAAATAAATAAAACATATTGTTACATAATATTATACATTACCCGGACGGACGGGCATAAGCAAACCTAACAGACGGATGTTACCGGACTATTGAACGAACGTAGTCATTGTCCATGTTCGTCCGTTAAGCTTACAAAATGAATTTTTTTTGTTCATGTCCGGTTCATTTATTAGACGGACAAACATAAATGAACTTCTCGTTGAACGGACGTAGATACTTTACATTAATTTGTTATTTTATTTCACACGAGCTATTCTATTGCAAGAAGGATTAATGCCTTTACAATAAACCACAAAGATGATAGATACATACATATTCTTTTCATCCGATGCCTTCAATACAAATACTTTCGTTTATCTTAACATTCTTGGCTACCATAATCCTTAGAGTGAACAAGGGAAAACTTGCAACCTTCGTTTGCTTCGTCTATAGAAAGAAACACGCGTTCTTTTCCAATTTTGTCGATAAAATGTGTAACGATTAACTTCTCCATAACTTCGAGTCTTGGATTTACTATGACAACCTGCATTCGAAACAATCGGTCACAAATCCTTCAAGTACTTGTTACAAAATAGAGAACATTATCGATTAACGTTGACTACCTTGATTTCTTTGACTTCCAAACTTCTACAAATTTCAGTTAGGGTTTCGACACCAGTGATGTCAATAGATGTAACTCCTGGTAAAAGAACATAATTAATATCATTGTTTGAACCAGGATATAGTTAAAGGGTGTTGGATCCAAGACCTTTTTGTTAGCAAGGGTAAAATTGTGTCAAATCAAAACATTTATCATAAAAAAACAAAATAAATATGGTATGAGTTTATGAGTTTATAGTCATAAGTTTAATAAGACTTGATGAAACTCAAATTAATCTTACCTCCCAAGTCTAATATAACATACTCAACATCATCTCCTTGAGACTCTTTATTGGCTTTTTCATCTCTAACCCATCTCAAAATTCTTCAAAAGACCAAAATCATGATTAATAAAATGTCAAATTTCAATGTTAGATTGGAAATCAAGATTTCAACATACAACTAACCTTTCTCTCAAGTAACCAGAATTTGCAAAGTAAATGGGAGAACCAAGTTGTAAAATTATAGTCTTAGGAATGCCTATGGAACCCGGGTATTGTTCTACATCACGATATACATAGGTATCTTGTATTTTACCAAGTTTTGAACTTGCCGGCCTAGCTACATACAAAAGGGCCCTCAACAACCCCAACCCCACCTACATAAGAAAAATTAGGTGTCAGTTATACGAGAATGGGTGTTTCAAAATACAATAAGAAATACATATTCAAATTAAGATTATCAAAAGAAATAATATACCGACAACATGAGGCCAACGTCCATACTGATGAAAGCAACACCAAAGAAAGCAATCATGCAAATGCTGAAATCAAACTTGTCGGTTTTGTAGAGATGGTAGGCCTTTTCATATTCGATAAGACCAAGCATTGCTGACATGATAATGGCCGAGAGGGCAACAAGAGGAGTGTAACTAAAGAGAGGTGCTAAGAAGAGTAACGTTAACATCATACACATTGACATCACTACGTTAGTCATTTGTGTTTTACACCCCGCGTTGTAATTCACCGCAGTTTTTGAAAATGGTCCTGAAATTAATAAACAAATGGAGAGGTGAACAAATTAACACTTGATCAATCATAGTAACTTTCTTCTTCTTTTTTTTTGTTGTAGTTTAAATGTCAAAAACCTGTAGTCAAGTAGCAAGATGTGAAAGATCCAACTATATTCATGAGACCAAATGCTATCATCTCCTTGTTACCGTCAATTTGTTCGTTTTCCATTATGGCGAAGCTTCTTCCAATTGCTATCCCTTCCTGAAAAATTATAAATTTTATTCTAGACAGTCTTTTAACAAAAGACCGTAGAAGAATGACCCATAAGAATCTAGACCAGATCCTTATCTAATGTTACCCGACCCAAATTACACCTATTAAATACACTTAACACCTAATGGGTTTTTTTTCCTTTTGATTCTCTAATTTATCAATCTTATCTTCATTTCCAATTTTGTTAAAAAGATCACCTACTTTTGTAGTTTTATTTTATCTCATGCCTTATTTTATCCAACAAGAATATTTTTATGTAGATATCAAATTCGGTACACTATTTCACAATATTTAAAGAATATGGCAAGAAATGCTATATCCAAACTTCACATTTGAATAAAAATATTATAAGAATAAATGTGAATCAATACTCAAAAATGAATTTGTTCCGACGATAAAGGAGTTACATATATAAATATATAATAGCAATAATAATATAAATAATAAAATAAAATACTAATATATACTATTAATACTGTAATTATTTATTAAAAAAAAGGAGAATAATTTGTACTTACAGCAAGAGCAATCATGGCTGTTATTAATCCTGCTTGTATTGGTGCCGATATATATTTTGGATCAAAATCCAATCTTTTTAGAGAAGGAGGATTTATTCCTTTACCCAAGTGACCCACCTATATTTTCCAAACATATTAATTAACAATAATAGATAAATAATTAATAACAAAAAAAAAATATGCTGGCTTAATTTTATTGTAACTTTCAATGGTTGATTTATTAATAAAAATAAAAATTAACTTAAGCATAATTACACATATAACCGTTTAATACAAAACAACTTTGTTACGTTAAGATATATTTAAATGTTGCATGCATGATGCATGCCTAATTATCTCGAGCCAAGACGAAATTTGATTTGTCATCTTAGTAATAATATTCGTTTTCCATATGAACATGATGTCGATCTTTATTCATGTTAATCCTATCGTTGTGTTTCTTGTTTAGTGATTGATGGTTGATAGTTGCCAAAATAGTGGCATGCTAATTTAGAAAATAATTGTTTGGTGGAAACATGTGATAGTGGCACTAAACTTTCTAGTAAAAGTGTTAATCTTGGACCCAGGAATAAAACGTGACACTTGAATATTAATTTGGACCAAATCAGCACAATATTATTCTTAAAACTAATAATGATCAAGCCAATGGCAGATCTATGTAGGGGCAAAAGGTGCCCGAGGCATCTCTTAACTTTCTTGGTGAAATGAATTTTACGTATCGTTATATCTTAAAACTTTAAAATCTGTCATTTTTATATAACATAACATTTTCTTAATACGTTAGAAAAATATATACTGGGATGGCCGTTAATATGTTTTTTTTCTAAATTCGTCACTGTGTCAAGCTATAGATTAAAACGGTATATGCTGCCTTTGTTAATAGGAAGTTTTACATAATCTTCTAGTTTTAATGTTTTATCACAATTATTAAATTTGATTTGATAGAATTAGTTATTGTTTTAGAGATATTTAATTAAAAACAATTAATTATGTTAAAGTTAGGAGATTGATAAGAATATGGAACTTACAATGGTAATGCCATGTTTTTCGGCATGGGCTAGGTAGGCAAAGATGCATCCACTTGTCACCACAACCATTGGACCCATTGCCGACACCCAAAATAGTTTTGGCTTCTTTTGTTTCTGAGAATTCATATACGTTCATGTATTAATAACATCAATCATACATTAAAGAAAAACTAACTATGGGGTTACTCGATAGTCTTTTAATGATTTCATTAAGAATACTCTGAATCGATCAGAGGTAGAATGTGTTTGGTTCTCTTACAAAACACATTTTAATTGTTCATGGAGCCTCTTAACGGGTAAATACTTGAAAACTCGTTTCTAAAATTTTTAACGAAACTTTAAACACCCATATTAGGGACACAAGGGTTGTTATAAAGTAAATCCACCTAATTCGTTTGAAGTGTGTCATCAACAATGTTAAAATTAACCACTTGTCACTAAAATGAAAACTTTTTATATTGTTTTCATATTGAATATGATTATGCGTTTGAAATTAGTAAGAGTTGTTGCAACTTAATGTCTCACAAGACTAGAGGTGCAAAAAACCTCAACTAGAACCGTACTCGGTAAAAATACCCGGAACTAGGTTTTTTTAATACCAAACCCGATAAGGTATGCATTTTAGTACCAAAACCTTATTTTTCAATTCCCGATCACAAATAAACCAGGTTTTATATCTAAAACCGAGTGTCAGAAAAACCTAATTTGTGCACCTCTACAAAGAATACTGCTTTTTAGTAGTGTCACTTACCACAAATCTTGTAAATTGAAGAAAGACCAAGAAAATAACACCAACAACCGTGCTTTCCCATCTTATCTGCAAAATCAATTTAACAATATTAGAAAGATACTTCATTATAATTAATTAATGACAAGTAAATACTCGAAAACTCGTTTCATATCATTGTCACATCATCTTTTTAACAATAAAACAAACTCAAAACATCGTAATTATCCATATAATATATTTTTAGATATATTCTTTTAATCGTGTCACGCAAAACATGTATGCTTATAGGAGTTTTGGGAGGGTACCCCACTCGGTTATATAAATAATGCCAAAATAATTTTAAAACCGTAACCCGAACAAGAGATGCATACATATAGGAGTTTTGGGAGCGTACGTCTAAAAAGTATTGTAATTTTGCCAAAAAAAAATGTAATTCCAACAATGACAAGTGACCAAGCTTGTAATATTATGTTTAATATCCTTCTAGCAATATGATTACGTTATTTGTCACAAGAATAATATAAATATATTTAAACAATATAGGAGGATTGACATGAAGCATGTTAGTCATGATCAATAACATCAAACAACTTTTGTAAAATGACAGGAGTTGGAATCAAACATGCATGTTAGAAGATTGAAAAAACAACAGAATGTGTTACGAGTACACCAATCGACCGAAAGATAAGCAAAACATGTCGTCACGACTTGTGGGACCCGCTTTTTCGACTATCTTCCAATCTAAATAATCTACAATCTTTTTTATAAAATGTCTTTCACTTAAAAAAAAGTTAAGTTTGGTCATAAAAACTTTATAAATTATACATTTCTTGCATTATTCAATGTATATGATATTATATCGTTTTGATTAATTATTTAACCCGTGTAATATACCTCTTTTCTGTTCTTGAAGATAGCGCGTATAACGGATACCATATCCGTATGTGTAGTAAAATGCTTCAAACCCAAAATCCTTTAAGCTGTTGAAGACATATTAATGTGGCTGTCCCTCCCATGAATCCAAGGATTGTAGAATGTGACAAAAAATCCACCAAAATTCCCAACCTGTTTGCATATATAATAAAATTAATAATAAATAATTTGTGGTGTTATTGTGGTAGTGTTAATTTTTTTGCTGGTTGGACTGAGTGGATTAAAAATCCTAACGTTTTTGTTTTGTCCTGGGTTAGTTTTTGGCTAACTGGGTTTGTGATCTTTATAAATAAAGTTGCCTTTCGAAAATAATAATAATAATAATAATAATAATAATAATAATAATAAATAAATAAATAAATATTTTAATTAGTCATACATACAAAGCATGCATGATATCAAGATTGATTTGTATGTGTGAATGGACTCACCGGAAAACACCAAGTATGAGTTGAGTTACACCGGATACGAGTGTAGCTGTGTACACTAGATTAACATAGAGTTCTTGGTTTTCGGCCGGGTTCACTTTTGTTTCGATTGTTGCGGCTATGATTAATGAGCTAGCGGCTACTGTCCCGACGGCTAGATGTTTTGAGCTCCCGAAAACCACGTAGATTAGAGGTGGAACAAAACTTGAATCTGTAATGAAAGGTACAATTAAAGTTTGTTTGTAACATGTGATGTTTATTGTTAATTATATCAATTTTGGGTATAAATTGATTTGGTTTTGGGTACTTGGTACCGAGCATACATTTATCCATTTTTTTTCGAATTTCGATACCGGTACCAAACAACAAAGCACCTTTTCGTTTTGGTTTTCTCGGTTTTAAGTTTGATTTTCTAATTCTACCATTTAGGCATCGTTTTTGGGCTAAAAATTATACATGTGTGCCTAATTTTTATTCATCAAAATATTTTGATAGTTAATGATTAATTAATTATTATACATTTAAACTACGATATTTGATTACAATATTTATTATATTATTGTGAATTACTTAACAATCAAAATAAAAATGAAATATCTCTAATCTATTTCGATTTGATCTTTTCGGTCTTAATTATGCTCAAAACCAAAACCGAACCGAAACTTCAACTTTTACATAAAAACGTTTTTTTTGAATTTTCAGTTTTATCAGTCACAAATCAGTTTCTTCAATTTCTGAACAAAAGACATTAAATGTTTGCGGACCCCACAAACAAATAAACTTACATGAATTACTTTGCATTCAAACTAAAAATTAAAACCCATAAATTTTGGCCAATACGAGTTGCATACAAAACCGAAACCAAATTGGGAATTCAACTTTTACGGAAAATATAAAACCAAACTCTCGTTTTTAATTAGTTTCCATTATTTCATTTTTTATTACCAGTTACGAATCAGTTTTTTCGGTTTCCGAACAAACAGACAGTAAATATTTTTAAACCAAACAAAAATTAACAAACTTACATAATCCAATAATGGGTGGGATATTAGCAAGTTTAGCATAGCTAATCCCTTGAGGAATAGCAAGGCTAGCAATGGTGATTCCGGCCAAAAGATCATGCATGAACAGCTTTCGGGTGTATTTCGGTAGCCATTCGAATATCGGAACAAAATATTTTAAGGCTTTCTTGGCCTTTACCGGCAATGGCTTGCCTTTAAAGTCATGGAAAGGGTCATCCGGGAACAAGGTTTCCTTCAAGTTGGACTTCAACGCCGTCCCGAAGCTTCTCGGGGCGGCAAAGTTCACCTTGTTAAATGTTTCTCCGGTGGTTCCAACTCTTGCTGGTGCCATTTAAGTGTAGAGAGTATATAGAGAGAGAGGGTGTTTGAGAAGGTGGTAGAATTAGGGTATTTATAGAAGATTTTGGATATTATGGATAATTATATATTTATATTATTATGTGTAATTATTTAGTAATAAGTTGAAAATAATGAGGTTAACTTTTTGACTTTGGTTGACCTTTTGACTTTTGTTTGATTTTTAGACTTTAAAAATAGAATATGGTAACTATTTTAGAATAATAATTGAAAGAGCCACCTTTAAAAATAGAATATGGTAACTATTTTGTTATATTAAGTTACTTACATTATGTTTCTGTATATTCTTGACAAGTGGAGAGTATAGTGTAGAGAAATCACTTTAATGACTGATTCGGTTTTAAACATACTGATATCATAAATATTGGTTATTCATTAAATATGATATTATCTGTAAATGTTATAGATAAGATTGCTAGTTGTGGAGATGTCATCCTGTCAGTCATTCCCTTATAAGGGAAGATGCTCCACATTTCAACCAATAATATTTTTTATTTTGTTTTTTGTTTTAATAATAACTCAAACCACAACATACTTGTTTAATGGTAGGTTAGTTTTAGTTCATCGTCTATATGACAATAACGTGACGTTTTAACTAGACATGCAAACTACAATGATGATTGATGACCAAGAAGTTAATTAGAAGGGTGGTGTTAATTTGTCAATTTATTAACACTTGATTTAGTGTCAGAATTTAATAAATATCATGTACATATTGGTTGATTGTCATAACTAAAATGCGATTTTATTTGATTTATGTATTATGTATTTATACTTCTATAAAAAAGCAGATTTGATTAGATTACAATAGGATATAGCAAGTCAAGTTTATCCGTTTACTTATATTATTTGGTTAGTGATTTTTCTTGATCGTTTCTAAATATATAATGGTTGTGCCTTTAACATATCATATTGTAACTTGTAAGTATTCGAATTCTTTTAGATAAAGCAGTATTTTATTTCACTTGATGCTTGTAAAATTCTTTTAAAAATAATAACTTTACTAAAAGTAAAATAATTTTAAAATATAATAAAAACGATCCAGTTACAATAAAGAGACATGTAAACGAACAACAATGTATGCACAACATGTACAAGTTACTCTAGTAGATGATAGCCACGCCAACAAATTGGTTGAAATTTTTTTGGAAGGTTCAGTGTGACCATCCCGATCAGGAGAAAAAATGTACAAAGAAGGAGAAGAATTCGAGGAAAAAGAATCAGGAGAGCGGAAACACCGTCCCCCCCCCCCCCCCCCCCCCCCCCCCCCCGGTCCCAATCCATATTAGCTACCCAAATGAAGCTCCCGAAAGCACTTTGTGCAACCTTAAATTGTTTCTTTTTTTTAAGACATTATTTTTGTCATGAAATCCTCTAATCCTTGCATTTAAAACTATTTGAATCCACACATTATCTTTGTAAGGAGGACCCTATATCATTAGACAAATAAATCATGGGTGATGGGTACCTTAAAACCATTCGATATGATACTTTAATTATTCCGATATGGTATTTTGTTATTGTTTAATTATTAGTCATTTTTCCCGCCAAACAAAATAACTAGAAGAATAAGTGAATAGTGTAACATATAGATACTCAAAATGTTTGTCACACTAGCCTTCACTCATAGTTTTTATTCCAAGTATGATTTGCACGTTTGTTTAACTCATTACATTGTGATGCAAACTAAATGCATATTAGTATCCTTTTGGGACATCCCTTCAGAACTTTCTTTGATGGACATTTCATTCTCGACATGTTCTTTACCTAACATTTAGGACTCGGCCTTTTAGGGTTTCAAAGCAATTTTACCTAAAATGTCGTTCGAATATTTCCTTTAACATGACTAGAATCATATAATTGGCCTCTTTGTGTTCAATATCAAGATGTCAAGTTGTCGGGCAAGTGTTGTCACAAGGATAACATTGGAAGTAAGTTTAAAAGGGGGTATGTTGCGGTTTTACAAAATCACGCATAATGTGTTATTAACAATTTTAAAATCCGAGTTTGTAAAATCATATTCTACTTTGTGTTTGCTAAAATATTAAAATTTTACAATGCATGTCAGTTAACACGAGTCGTTTTGAGATTAACTTTATAAAATTCTTATTTTATGGACTTTACAAATCAATGAAACTAAGGTTGTATAAACAAATATAAGAAATCATTCAATGGGCATATCACAACAAATGTTTACGAGGTTTACTATGTAACACAATCACACCTTAGAAAACAACTCCATGGCATGTTTGCTGAAAATAAATGTTGTAAAAGTAGGTTTTCAAGGCCGAGTACTCCCAGAGTACTCGCTACAAGGTATGTCGTTGATGCGAGTTTCATTAATTCCGCCTAGTTACTAAGAATTAACTAAAAGTGGTAAACCTTAGTCAGAATCACAATTAGTCGATGAACTTGAGCCGATTTTGGCTTAAAAAAAATAAAACATAACTCATATTTCTTTAATACTAAAAAAATAAATCATTTTTTACCGTAATGACTAACAATTTTTAGAATAATTTATTATTTAAAAATGTATTTCTCTTATTTATATTGATCTTTACCTATTTTGTTGTAAGTATTAGTAAATTTATGATATTCGACACACACATATATATATATATATATATAATATTCAAAAACTAATTCTTTAAATTTATCATGTACGAGTACTATTCAAGTACACCCAACTCCCCAGTCGGCCGCCTAGGGTCCGCCTAGCGACTTTTGCAAGGCTGAAATACCAGTTAACATGAGTCGTTTAACTTTATAAAATTATTATTTTATTGAACTTTACATATCTATGAAACTATGGTTGTATAAAGAAATATAAAACCATTCAATGGGCATATCGCAACCAACGGTTTAGGAGGCTTACTATGTAACACAATCACACCTTAGAAAACAAAATCATGGCATGTTTGCAAGTATATAAAACTTTTACTATGCATGCCGGTTAGAGTCATTTAACTTTATAAAATTATTATTTTATTGAACTTTACAAATCAATGAAACTATGGTTGTATAAACAAATATAAAAACCATTCAATGGGCATATCACAACCAATGGTTTAGGAGGCTTACTATGTATTGTGTAACACACATTAACACAATCACACCTTAAATGTTTCTAAGTTAAATATGCATCAAAACAATATCAACTTTACATGCATTTAGTTAATCTATTTTGAAAAAGTACACTAAGAGGGTGTTTGGCTGAGCTTATTTGTTTTACTTTTTGCTTTTTGGATGGGCAAAATGTCTTAAATACCCCTCCAAAAGCATCTAAAAGCACAAAATTGAAGTTTTTTTGCTTTTTGAAGGGACATTTTGCCCCTCCGAAAAGCAAAAAAAAAAAAAATAAGCTCAGCCAAACACCCCCTAATTCAAAAAATCAAGGTGTTATCTGAAGCTCTTTTAAAACTCAACCTCATCACTCATTGAGGTTCTCTAATCATTGAGCTTGTTGTTTTAATGGAAAGACAATTTCTTAAAGATAGCTAATTAAGGTTCTCCTAAAGAATAAGCAAAACACGTCGACTTTGCATATGAATCGTGTAATAGATTAATATGTATCGTCAAGAACATCAATCATAATGGACTAAAGGAACGGCTCTACACCATTTCCGTACTTTGTCTTTACAAACAATGACTTTGATATATTCTTTGCCATTTCTTTATGCATCTACACGACCATGGAGCAATGATGTTTCTTTTTCTCATGGTCCATGTATGATCTATGTACCGACTTTTTTTCTAAGCATACGAATCGGTTATTTGGGTAAGTGTATGCGCTTTAAATTCCCAATTTGTCATCAGATGATTTGTTGGAATCATTATATATTTTGTTTTCAATGACAAAGTTACAATACTCTAAAATACACTCTCCAAACTCCAATATATATACATCTTTTGTACGGGTTAGAACCCAAGGTCTCCAACTAAGAACATAAATCTTTGGTACATAAAACTATGTTCAACCACATATTAGGTCTAAAGAGCATGTGTTAACATATTTACCGAGTTGCAAAAGAAATTAAAACAAATATAATAAAAGGCACATATAACCTTAGTTATAAAAATTCTAAAACCACCAAATAATTTAATATTATAAAAAATATGCTCCAAAACAGTTTGAAATATTACTTTACATGTTTTATATTCTAGATAATTATTTATGAGGATAAACGACATATGCTTCCTTTAGATTTTGAGCATGCATGTTCGTAACGTATCTCTTTATAATATAATGGATTGTGTGTTCGATATTTTTTTGTCCTTTCAAACCAATGAATAATTTAGTGTACAAGGATGTACAAAAAAAATTTCTAGTCAATTACAACCACCTCAATTATTTCTAGTCAATTTTATACATTACGTCCCATACTTTTCTTATTACATTTTTTTGCATGACTTCTTTATGGGAACAGTCTAAACCATGAAAACGAGAATGTGAGAGAGCAATACAAGTGTTGTGCTGCTAAAGAAGCAGTAGAACGTTGCACCCTAGATGTCAAAAGTTTAGTAGTCGAAAGCATCACTAACTTACGCTCTGACCATAGTAGCATGGGGCATGTGGAATGATGTGCGTGCTGCGTGTCTTATATAATTGTGATAGGTGGGATGATTTGCTTTTGTACAAAATCGTGTTTTAAATTTATAAAAGTGATTTCTACATAGACTAAACACACACAAAATAGGCAAGTGTACGTATCGTATATGTAGAATAGTATTGGTAAGAACCAAGTATCGATCCGTAGACACAAAGGTCTCTAATAATAAATCGTTGTTTTACTTTAATCGGAGGTTTTAATCATTTTGGGGTTATTTTTTGAACTTTTTATAAAATGTAGATACTTATATATAATATATAGGTGACCAAGATAAGAAATTCTAAACGAGTTATTCAATTATGCGAAGGTTACCATCTAAGATCAAGAATCCACTCCATTTTAGCATTGATAATTAATATGTAGACATGTGATAAACTTGCCGTAGCAATATATGATAGATAGCTCCTTAAACCTTAAGTGAGCATCTTTGGCACTAAGGAGGTGATATGCGCATTTTAATGTCCACCCTTTCCTAATGTCATACCATCTCAATGATGTCAATTTAAGTTGGAAAGTAGTTTCGTAAAGTAGAAATATTAGGATTGACTTCAATTTCTCGAATACCAATTCTAACAACTTCGGGTGGTTGTAGTTCATCACACAACCTCCCCTTGGTTGATTTAAGTAGGTTATAATTACACATTCCGTTAACATATGGTTTCTTTAACTAATTTGATATCCTAAGCAAAGCCATTTTCGGATTACCAAGGTTTAGAAAATACACCATAACTTATATCTCATCATTTCTAAGTACAATATAAGGATCCATGTTTCGATAATGTATCAAAGTATTTCTATCTTTCAAGAACATGAATCGATCATGAACGATTGCCAATGAGATTGACAACCACCAACTTTGAATTAGTGATTTAAGATGGTGAAACATTTCTCATTAAAAGATAATTGTAATATAACCATGTACTTTACTAGACTACATCACATGTCTCGGTTAATTATCAAGTAAAACAAAGCTTCTTCATAGATTTTAGATGGTAAAAGGAGTTTAGCTCATAATGAGCATGATGATAAACATTAAGATGATTGAAAATAACAAATACATGATTAAACTTGGAACAATCTAACCAAATGTAGATGAATCTTTCTTCTTAATGATGGTTGATGATGATTAGTGGTGATGACCTTCAAACCTTCAAACTCTTCACTAGATCTTCAAAGTGAGTGTTAGTGTGTGTTTTTATAAGTGAAAACCGGAGAGAATTCTTTTCAAGGCACACCAAATGAATGCAACATGAGCCACTATTTATAGGCAATCTGGATGATGTGGAACGGCCCTGTGCATGATGAGCACGGCCCCGTGCATTTTTATGACATGTGCCAGATTTGTTTTGTCTTTTCTGTGAGGTGGCAACTGCCCCGTGGTTGGTAGGCACGGCCCCGTGTTTTTTTAGTGACATGTGCTCAATTCTTCTTTGTCTTTTCTGCATTCTCGTCCACGGCCCCATGCATGATGAGCACGGCCCCGTGATTTTTTTTCCAGATTTTGTCTTTTCTTGTGTCAGAAGCATGGGGGCGTGTTTCTTTGTTTTCTTCTATTTTTCTTCGTCTTTTTGCTTGTTTCTTCGTTTGAGGCTTGGTTTTACCTGAAATTATGTTTTATTATGATAAGTAGCCTTTTAGGCTATGTTTTTAGATAGAAATTGCAGTTTTTAGAGATTATTTGATGCCGAAAAGATGTATATTTATATGTACATCATGGAATCCCGTGTGAATCAGCAAGACCACCTTGCAAGACTAAATACACCAGTATCATATAAAATTCGAACTACTGTAAACGATAACGTTTGATCCTTATACTTCTATACTTGATTGATGTTAGTGCATAGAAATTTGACACTGTGGATATGTAATCCTGGCATATGTTTTGGATCAGTTATCCATAGCGTGTGTTCTGGATCTCGTCAGGATCAAGGATCCACAGTACTTATTATTTACTAAAGGTTGTTCTCATGTGTAGTCTTATATTTAGCAGGTATAATGGTTAGAAGACTCAATCTATCCACTAAATTGCAGTCAAGAAGATATTGACGTGTCTGGATTAATTATCCTTTTGAAAGGTTCCAGAGCTATGTCAGGATCATGGATCCTCGGTATTTGCTGCTATTAACGATTGTATCTTATATGAAGGCTGATATTTAATAAGTGTAACGGCTAGAAACCTGGTCTGCCACCTATTTCGCAGCCTGAGTGATGGAGTACGTGGTTAAAGTGGCTGTCACAATTATATTGAAGACATGACGGATTTTTAGGGATTATTAGTTAATAGTCTTTTTTAATCATAATTCCCTTGAGTTATTATCTTTTATATATAATGGAGATTGTGATCAGTTAGGGAACACATGTATTATCACACACACTAGAGCATAACACATAATTCTCTCTACGCACTAGCTTACTTTGTAATCTCGATCATCAACTCCATAACACTTGTAACCACCTTTTATTATCAATATACTTGACGGTAATAGTTTTCACCGTCCGGGGGTTTTTTGTGCCGGAGATTACTATAATCACGTACTATCTGACCAAAGGTTACCTTGTTGATCCTTGACCAAAGTGATTCGACCAAAAGTTACCTTGTTAATCCTTGACCGAAGTCATTTGATCAAAGATTGCCATGTTAAGATTTGACTGAAGTAAGATTATCGTAATTAAGGGTTTTTCCCTCGTGATCAAATCATTGTGTTCACCAAGATTACGATTATATATTCATCATTATCGTGTTAGCACTAGACCTCACAATTACGAATTTGGATACATTATCCTTGAGAGATTTTTATCCAAAACAATTTGGCGCCCACCGTGGGGCAGTGCTATAATCCAGATTATTTCCTATCAATGTTCAACCTTTCATACCCATATCACCATCAATGGCCTCTCAATCAATCTCTGCTTCATCAACCATGCCATCTTCGGTTTCTCTCTCATCAAGAACTTGCCGCCGATGCCTCCTCCAATTACGGGAGCACCAAGGACCACCGCGGCTGGAAACAAGACACAAATTCCAGTCTTCTAGAGCTCAAAAACCACTGCTGCCACTTCGGTGGTCAAATCTAACAATGATGTTTCTGCATTGTTTTCACAGGTTAAGGCATACATGGAGCAGCAGAACAAAACCAACCAGAGGATCCTACATGAAATTGAAGATCTCAAGAAAAGAAAGAGGCCAGCGGAGGATCAGATTCCCTTGATGCCTAGTGTGCTGGATTTCACTACTCCAGGATCCGTGGCTCAACATACTCAAGGATCCTCGATCCTTCAGCAAGGATCATCCATCCTTCAACCAGGGTCCGTGGGTCAACAAACTCAAGGATCCTCGTTCTTTCAGCCATGATCATATATCCTTCAACAAGGATCCATGGGTCAGCAAACTCAAGGATCCTCGTTCCTTCAACAAGGATCATCCATCCTTCAACCAGGATCCTCTGGGTTGTATCCTCAAGGATCCTTCGGCTCCCAACCTCAAGGATCATTCTGGCAGAATCAAGGATCCTCAGGAATTCACCATCAAAGGTCTTCTAAGGTCCATGAAGGGGACATCATCCCCATGCAGACCATTGCCTCTGGTGGACCTGCTACTGTAGCAGATGCCTCTTATCTTAACTACACTTCTGGGATGCCAACGTTCAACCAACCAAGAGGTAACGCCTATAATCACATATCCTCAGACACTAACCTTGGCTCTATGCAGGATACAGGTATCAATCAGGCTATGGCTAGGGAACTTCAGAAGCTTAAGGATATGATATCCAGCGTGCTAGGAGTGGTTCGTCCAATTCCTGAAATACCAGAAGGGAGCCACAAGCTGTCCAGATTTGCTCCACCGATATGCGATGCGGAGATCCCGAAACGCTTTCAAACCCCCAACATGAAGGTGTATGATGGGACCATTGATCCGGAAGAACACATGGCTCAGTATAGGGAAAGGATGGAGATCAATCCAATTCCTGAAAGACTCAAAGAAGCTTGTCTATGCAAAGGTTTCGGATCCACACTAACATGATCTGCACTTAAATGGCTGCTAAGTCTTCCTCCTTATTCTGTTACATCTTTTTCACATTTAGTTAACTTGTTCAATAGCCAGATTTCTTGTAGTAGGAAATTTGAGAAGTTAACTACTGATTTATATGGAGTTGTCCAACCTTATGATGAATCCTTAAGGGATTTTGTTACAAGGTTTGGCAGGGAAGCCCTAGAAATACCTAATCTTGATATGGCTACGGCTGTTGAAGCATTCAAGATGGGACTTCAAAGGGGCTCCCCATTTTATGACGATCTTGTGATGACTCCGTGCAGGACCTTAGATGAAGTCAGGAACAGGGCGTTAAGATTCATCCGATTAGAAGATGATAAAAGGATCCAGGATCGTCTTGGAGGGAAAACGGAACAAGAATCCCCCGAAAAGAATAAAGGATCCTCATTCAGGAACAATAACTCGAAGCCTTACTCCAAGTTCAACAACCAAAACGTCCGGCCAGTTGAAAAAGGAGATGATGATGAGGACTACCCAAGTATTTCTGACTATTGTTTCTCCGTGGATACTCATGGATTAATCTGTGCCATGAAGGATCTGGGGTATAAAGCAAGGTGGCCCCGGAAGAACGAGAGGACTACCGCCTTCAAAGACAAATCTAAGTGGTGTGCCTTTCACGAAGATTTTGGCCACATGAAGGACGAGTGCATTGGCTTGAGGAGGGAAATTGGATATCTCCTGAGCAAGGGTCACTTCAAAGAACTCTTATGAAGGAAGAGATCCAAGATCCAGGATCCTGAAGATCTTCCACAAAAAGCAACACCACCACCACCAGACGCTCACGTGATCAACTTCAACTCCAGAGAATACGTCATGATTCAAACTTCTTGTCCCGCAGAAGAATTCGAGTTGGATGATGAAAGAAGACCGCTTATACCCACTACTCGAGTGACTGATCAAAGAATCTTCTTCGACTCGAGGATCCAGGATCCTCACCAGGATGAGCTGGATGTCCGAATGATGAATTTCATCTCTGGAGGTTCAGACATTTGTGGAACTTCTTTCTCTGTAGCAAGAAGACTTGCCAAAGAAATCAAGATGGATAACGGAGACCGACCAATAGTATCCACCACTCTGACGACAGACAAAAGGATCTTCTTCGATGAGGAAGACAAATTAAACATCCAGGATCCTCACCATGACGGTTTGATTATTACTTTATTTATCGCTAACCATTATGTACGCAGGATCCTAGTCGACGGTGGGAGCTCGGTCAACATTATCCAGCATGATGTCCTCAAGAAGATGAACATACCAGATTCAGTGATCATCCCTAGAACATCAGTGCTAGTCGGTTTCAGTGGTGAAACCAAGAAGACATTGGGGGACATCAACCTCCCAATTTATATTGAAGGGTTAAATTCATACCAAAAATTTTTTGTTATAGATAACCTTTCCTGTTGCAATGTTATTTTAGGTAGGCCCTAACTCCATGGAATGAAGGCAGTAGCCTCAACTTATCACCAATGCATCAAGCTACCTACTCCTTGGGGAGTTGTAAAGATAGTTGGTGACCAAGCAGAGGCCAAGAATTATTATTCTTCATCCATGAAGCCGACAGCTAAACAAACGATAGCATAGCAATTACAGCAACATCCTAGGGACGTGCTGGAAGCTCGGGAGCGAGACATAAAAGAAGTATCTTTAGATCCTGAAGATCCAGACATGAAGGTGTTCCTAGGATCCTATATCCCTGACGAGATCGAGGAGGATATAATATCCTTCCTAAAGCGACGAAAATCCACGTTTGCCTTCAGACATTCAAACATGACAGGTATTTCGAAGGAGGTAACTACTCATAAATTGGGCCTTGATCATTCTATTAAACCCGTCCATCAGAAGCGAAGGAAGTTCGCTTCTGAGAGGAACGCGATCATACAAGAAGAAGTTGAAAAACTTCTTAAGGCCGGTATGATCAGTGAGGTTAAGTAGCTAATGTGGTTGTTGTTTCTAAAAAGAATGGAAAGTGGAGGGTGTGTGTCGATTTTACTGATTTAAACAAGGCATGCCCCAAGGATCCTTTCCCATTACCACATATAGATTCCATGGTGGATGCAATGGCAGGACATGAAATGCTTACCTTTATGGATGCTTCCTCTGGATTTCAACAAATTCAGATGGAACCATCTGATCAAGAGGATACAACATTCATGACTCCTACCGGCATATACTGTTATACTGCTATGCCGTTTGGACTAAGAAATGCAGGGGCAACATACCAAAGACTAATCAACATGATGTTCAAGGATCAGTTGGGCAAGACTATGGAAGTATACATAGACGATATGGTGGTAAAGTCGAAGAAAGCTAAGGATCACCTTAGAGACCTTGAAGAAGCATTCAATATCCTTGACCAATATAACATGAAATTGAATCCGTCAAAATACCACTTTGGTGTTAAGGCTGGAAAGTTTCTGGGATATATGGTGACTAAAAGAGGAATTGAAGCAAGCCCCGAACAGATTGAAGCCATCCTCAATTTGAAATCTCCTATAAACGCAAAGGATGTCCAAAGGCTCACAGAAAGAATAGCCGCTGTCAATAGGTTTATCTCAAGATCCTCCGAGAAGTGCAAGGACTTCTATGACATCCTTAGGAAGAATAAGAAGTTTGAGTGGACGGAAAAGCATGAGGATGCGCTTACAGCCTTGAAGGATTACTTATCCTCAGCACCGGCTCTGATGAAGCCTGTGGATGGAGAATCCTTATACCTCTACCTAGCTGTGTCAGGTAATATTGTAAGTGCCGTCCTTGTAAAGGATCACGATGGTGAACAACATCCCGTTTGTTATGTAAGTAAAAGCCTCTTAGACGCAGAGGTCAGGTATTCTTACCTTGAAAAATTAATTCTTGTTTTGATTATGGCCTCAACCAAGTTGAGACACTATTTTGAAACACATACTATTATTTTGAGAACTAACTATCCTGTTAAGAAATGTCAGGTAGAATGGCCAAGTGGGCTGTGAAGTTGAGTGCATATGATATTCAGTATGAGCCTAGAACAGCCATTAAATCACAAGCGCTTGCAAACTTTGTGGCTGATTTCAGTAGTGACATGCAAAATGAAGCTGATCTAGAAGTCCAACAACTTGAAGAAACCAAGGATCCTTGGATCCTCTTCACAGATGGAGCATCCAATGTAAGAGGAACAGGTTTGGGCATACTACTAAAATCGCCACAGGGGGGCATAATACCCCAGTCCATTGCATGTGCATTCCAAGCCACCAACAATGAGGCAGAATATGAAGCACTTATCACAGATTTACTCTTAGCTAAACATATGAGGATCAGGTATCTTCAAGTTTATATAGACTCTTTACTTATAACTAACCACTTTAAAGGTTCGTATACTGTGAAAGGTGAGAATATGGTCAAATATTTAGAAATTGTGAAGGAATTGGCAAAATCCTTCGAATTGTTTAGGATAATACAGGTACCAAGGGAAGAGAATGCTGGGGCAGATGCCTTAGCAAACTTAGCATCATCGTTAAAGATCCCGGATGATGTAAAGATACCCATCATTCATATATTGTCTCCGGCAATTGGAGAACAAGAATCCGTGAAGATAACAGTGGATTGCACAGGAGAACATACGGATCCTCCATCCTCTTCAAAAGTAGGATCTTGGATCCTTCCAATCAAAAAATTCTTGCAAGATGGAGAGATTCCTACAGGGGAAAATCCTAAAGCTTTCAGATTAAAAGTATCACAATTCATTATTTTACAAGATATTGTGTATAGAAAATCTCTTGCATGTCCCTATCTGAGATGCATTGAGGATCCTAAAATACAAGAGGTACTTCAAGACTTCCACGAAGGCAATTGCGGCAACCACACAGGGGGAAGAGCATTATTCTCCAGGATACTTGGGACTGGATACTTCTGGCCAACAATGAAGAAGGATGCTCTGGAATACTCAAAGAAGTGTGATGCTTGCCAAAGGCATGGAAACATTCTTCACCAACCAGCAGAACCTATGTATCCTATATCCTCTTCATGGCCTTTCATGAAATGGGGAATGGATATTGTAGGCAAGCTACCAAAGGCACCAGGCGGAAAGGTATTTATGCTTGCTATGACAGACAACTTCTCTAAATGGATTGAAGCAGAAGCATTCGTGCAAGTTCGAGAAAGGGAAGTTATATCCTTTATTAAACAAAATATTATAACTAGATTTGGTATCCCTTCTGAAATCGTTTGTGACAATGGTTCCCAGTTTATCGGGAAAAGAACCACTAAATTTTGTGACAGTTGGGGCATCAAGATGATCACTTCTACACCAGTTCATCCTCAAGCCAATGGTCAAGCGGAGTCTAGCAACAAAATCATCATCAACAATTTAAAGAAGAAGCTAGGATCCAAGAATGGAAAATGGACTAAAGAACTTCCTTATGTTCTTTGGGCAGACAGAACTACACCTAAAAATGCAACAGGCCAAGCACCCTTCTTATTGGTGTTTGGATCAGAGGCAGTAATCCCTACAGAGATGGTGGTTTCTAAAGCCAGAACGAGCATCCGTGATCCTGAACTCAATGAAGATATTCTCCTTGAAGACTTGGATACTATTGAAGAACTTAGAGACCTAGCCAAAATTAGAATGTCAGCCTATCAACAAAGGGTAGCCGGGGCATACAACAAGAATATAAGAATAAGAAGATTCCAAGAAGGAGATTTAGTTTTGAGGAAAGCCTTCCAAAATACTACCAATACGGCTGATGGAAAGTTAGCACCCAAATGGGAAGGACCTTATCAGATTGAGTCGGAGGCAGGAAAGGGGGAATATTATTTGCTCACAATGGAAGGCAACAGGTTACCAAGAGCATGGAATGCTATCCATCTCAAGAAGTACTTTTTCTGATCAGGATCAAGTATCCTAAGAGGATCGAGTATCCTTAAATGATTTAGGATCCTAAAATCGGTAACATCTATCTGATCACATATCCTTTTCAGATTCTTATTAAATTAAGGATAATATATTTTTAACGTTTGTCTTTTCCAAGTTTTTAAGTAACAATGCAGGTTTCAATAAGAGGTTCAATGTCTAAGAGGTTGGCCACCTCTCCTTTTCATTCGAGGTAATATCCTATTTCTCTTGGCTTAGCCCACGTTTGGATATGACCCCCGATGGTCATGTCCTCTAAGGTTTAAAGGTTTTCACCTTTCTTATAAATAGAGTTTCTACACTCTCGCCTGGAGCGCACGTTATCCAACGTATAGTCCGGGGCAGCGGGACCAGTACACGCTTAGTGGCTGACAATTTCGTTGCTTTCGGCTATATGGAGATTCCTACGATTTATGGTAGACGTACCATACCACCAGTTTATAACGTTTTCACGTTATCTCAAGACAAAGGTTTCTAACATTTTCATGTTAGCTAAGGTTTATAACGTTTTCACGTTATCTCACGTTTGGGCTAAATCCCGGTTTGGGCGAGTCCGCAGTTAACATCCGTATTTGGGCTTGTCCCCAGTTTTGGGCTTGTCCCCAGTTCACGGGCTTGTCTCCAGATTACACGGGCTTGTCCCCAGTTGCACGGGCTTGTCCCCAGTTTATTGGGTCTAATCCCAGATAATATCATAAGTTATTTGCATCAGGTATCATAAATTAGATTCTGAGGATCACCGAAGGATCAATACTTATGGATTCAAAATCCTTAAATTCAGTTTTATAAGTATTGCAAAAGGATCAATAATTATGGTCACTTAGGTCTAACCAGACCTCACGGTATGACTTATGTTTATCGGTTTACACTTACTTGATTTCAGTTTATATCTTCATAGATATAAGGATTAATTATTCTCAATCTATTTTTATAAGGATTTAAGATCCTGGTTTATTTTTGCAAAGATATTTTATCCTAAAAACTTTTTACTAAAGAATATTATTTCTTAAAACTATCAATGAGACTTAAGCTATATCAAACAAACTTTCAAAATAACAAGTAACAAGCTGTTAGTGCACAGAAATTTGACACAGTGGATATGTTATCCTGGCATATGTTTTGGATCAGTTATCCTTAGCGTGTGTTCCAGATCCCGTCAGGATCAAGGATCCACAGTACTTATTATTTATTAACGGGTTTTCTCATGTGTAGTCTTATATTTAGCAGGTATAACGGTTAGAAGACTCGGTCTATCCACTAACTTGCAGTCAAGAAGATATTGACGTGTCTAGATCAATTATCCTTTTGAAGAGTTCCAGAGCTACGTCAGGATCAGTGATCCTCAGTATTTATTGCTTATTAACGATTTTCCTTTGTTATGTTGATATTTTTGGCAGGAATAACGGCTAATGACCAAGTCAAAGCTATAATCTCGCAATCTAATTAATATACCGCGTGGATAATGAAGGAAACAATCACAATTAAGGAATGGCTTGATTGGCGGCTTAAATTAGGGATATTTGTTATTCTTTTCTTGTATATAATGAAGATATGATCAGCTAGGTTAAACACATGTACGAACACACACACTAGAGCAGAAGCAAACATTCTCTCTACACACTAGCTTACTTTGTAATCTCGATCATATACTCCACAACACTTGTAACCACCTTTTATTATCAATATAATCGACGGTGATAGTTTTCACCGTCCGGGGGTTTTTTGTGCCGGAGACCACGATAATCATATACTTATCGACCAAAGGTTACCTTGTCGATCATTGACTAAAGTAATTCGACCAAAGATTATCTTATTAATCCTTGACCGAAGTTATTTTACCAAAGATTACCTTGATAAGTTTTGACCGAAGTAAGACTATCGTATTCAAGGGCTTTTTCCCTCGTGATCAAATCATTGTGTACATCAAGATTTCGATTACATATTCGTTATTATCAACATAGCACAATACCTCACTTTACAGATTTGGATACTTGATCCTTAGCTGATTTTTATCCAAAACAATTTGGCGCCCACCGTGGGGCAATTGGTGCTATAATCCAGATTATTTCCTATCAATTTTCAACTTTTCATACCCATATCACCATAAATGGCCTCTAAATCAACCTCTGCTTCATCAACCATGCCATCCTCGGTTTCTCTCTCATCAAGAACTTTGCCGCCGATGCCTCATCCAATTACGGGAGCACCAAGGACTACCGCGGCTGGAAACAAGACACAAATTCCAGTGTTCCAGAGCTCAAAAACCATTGCTGCCACTACTGTGGTCAAATCTAACAATGATGTTTCTGCTATGTTTTCACAAGTTAAGGAATACATGGAGCAGCAGAACAAAACCAACCAGAGGATCCTACATGAAATTGAAGATCTCAAGAAAAGAAAGAGGCCAGCGGAGAATCAGACTCCCTTGATGCCTAAGGTGCTGGATTTCACTACTCCAGGATCTGTGGCTCAACATACTCAAGGATCCTCGATCCTTCAGGAAGGATCATCTATCCTTCAACAGGGGTTCGTGGGTCAACAAACTCAAGGATCCTCGTTCCTTTAACAAGGACCATACATCCATCAACCAGGGTCCGTGGGTCAACAAACTCAAGGATCCTCGTTCTTTCAGCCAAGATCATCTATCCTTCAACAGGGGTCCATGGGTCAACAAACTCAAGGATCCTCGTTCTTTCAGCCAGGATCATCTATCCTTCAACAGGGGTCCATGGGTCAACAAACTCAAGGATCCTCGTTCTTTCAGCCAGGATCATCTATCCTTCAACAGGGGTTCGTGGGTCAACAAACTCATGGATCCTCGTTCCTTCAACAAGGATCATCCATCTTTCAACCAGGATCCTTTGGGTTGTATCCTCAAGGATCCTTCAGCTCCCAACCTCAAGGATCCTTCTGGCAGAATCAAGGATCCTCAGGAATTCACCATCAAAGGTCTTCTGAGGTCCTCTGGTGGACCTGTTACTGTAGCAGATGCCTCTTATCTTAACTATACTTATGGGATGCCAACGTTCAACCATCCAAGAGGTAACGCCTATAATCACATATCCTCAGATACTAACCTTGGTTCTATGCAGGATACAGCTATCAATCAGGCAATGGCTAGGGAACTTTAGAAGCTTAAGGATATGATATCCAGCGTGCCAGGAGTGGTCCGTCCAATTCCTGAAATACCAGAAGGGAGCCACAAGCTATCCAGATTTGCTCCACCGATATGCGATGCGGAAATCCCGAAACGCTTTCAAACCCCCAACATGAAAGTATATGATGGGACCACTGATCCGGAAGAACACGTTGCTCAGTATAGGGAAAGGATGGAAATCAATCCAATTCCTGAAAGACTCAAGGAAGCTTGTCTATGTAAGGGTTTCAGATCCACACTAAAAGGATATGCACTTAAATGGCTGCTAAGTCTTCCTCCTTATTCTGTTACATCTTTTTCACATTTAGTTAACTTGTTCAACAACCAGTTTTCTTGTAGTAGGAAATTTGAGAAGTTAATTAGTGATTTATATAGAGTTGTCCAACCTTATGATGAATCCTTAAGAGATTTTGTTACAAGGTTTGGCAGGGAAGCCCTAGAAATACATAATCTTGATATGGCTACGGCTGTTGAAGCATTCAAGATGGGACTTCAAAGGGGCTCCCCATTTTATGACGATCTTGTGATGACTCCGTGCAGGACCTTAGATGAAGTCAGAAACAGGGCGTTAAGATTCATCCGATTAGAAGACGACAAGAGGATACAGGATCGTCTTGGGGGGGGGGAACGAAATAAGAAACTCCCGAAAAGAATAAGGATCCTGGAACGAGAACAACAATTCGAAGCCGTACACCAAGTTCAACAATCAGAACGTACGAGCAGTTGAAGAAGGAGACGACGATGAAGACTATCCCTGAATCTCCGACTATTGCTTCTCTGTGGACACTCATGGCTTGATCTGTGCCATGAAGGATCTGGGAGAAAAAGAAAGGTGGCCCCGAAAGAATGAGAAGACGACCGGATTCAAATACAAGTCTAAGTGGTGCGCCTTCCATGAAGATTTTGGCCACATGACAGACGAGTGTATCGGCTTAAGGAGGGAAATTGGATACTTCCTGAGCAAGGGTCACTTTAAAGAACTCCTGGGAAGGAAAAACTCCAAGATCCAGGATCCTGAAGACCTTCCACAAAAAGCAACGCCACTACCACCAGATGCTCATGTAATCAACTTCGTCACCAGAGATTACGACATGTTTCGAACCTCTTGTCCTGCAAAAGTAGAGCTTGCAGAAGAATTTAAGTTGAACGATGAAAGAAGACCACTCATCCCCACTACTCGAGTGACTGATCAGAGAATCTTTTTCAATTCAAGGATCCAGGATCCTCATCAGGATAAGCTGGATATGCAAACGGTCAATTTCATCTCCGCAGGATCGGACATATGTGGAACTTCTTTCTCTGCAGCAAAAAGACTTGCCAAAGAAATAAAGATGGATAACGGAGATCGACCAATAGTATCAACCACCTTGACAACAGACAAAAGAATCTTCTTCGATGAGGAAGACAAGCTAAACATTCAGGATCCTCATCACGATGGTTTGATTATTACTTTATTTATTTCTAACCATTATGTACGCAGGATCCTAGTGGACGGTGGCAGCTCGGTCAACATTATCCAGCATGATGTCCTCAAGAAGATGAATATACCGGATTCGGAGATCATTCCTAGAACATCAGTGCTAGTCGGTTTCAGTGGTGAAACAAAGAAGACATTGGGGACATCAACCTCTCAATCTATATTGACGGGTTAAATTCATATAAAAAATTTTGTGTTATTGTTAACCTTTCTTGTTGCAATGTTATTTTAGGCAGGCCCTGGCTGCATGGAATGAAGGCGGTGGCCTCAACTTACCACCAATGCATCAAATTACCTACTCCGTGGGGAGCTGTGAAGATAGTTGGTGATCAGGCAGAGGGCAAGAACTATTATTCTTCATCGATGAAGCCAACGACCAAGCAAACTATAGCATAACAATTACAGCAACATCCTAGGGACGTGCTGGAAGCTCAGGAGAAAGACCTTAAAGAAGTATCTTTGAACCCAGAGGATCCAGAGATAAAGGTGTTCCTAGGATCCAGTATCCCTAGCAAGATCGAGGAGGATCTCATATCCTTCTTAGGGCGAAGAAGATATACCTTTGCCTTCAAGCATTCTGACATGACAGGTATTTCAAAAGAGGTAATCACTCATAAACTCGGCCTTGATTTATCTGTTAAACCCGTCCATCAGAAGCGAAGAAAATTCGCTCCTGAAAGGAACAAGATCATACAAGAAGAAGTTGAAAAACTTCTTAAGGCCGGTATGATCAGAGAGGTTAAGTATCCTCGATGGTTAGCTAATGTGGTTGTTTCTAAAAAGAATGCAAAGTGGAGGGTGTGTGTCGATTTTACTGATTTAAACAAGGAATGCCCCAAGGATCCTTTCCCGTTACCACATATAGATTCCATGGTGGATGCAACGGCAGGATATGAAATGCTTACCTTTATGGATGCTTCCTCTGGATTTCAACAAATTCAGACGGAACCATCTGATCAAGAGGATACAACATTCATGACTCCTACCGGCATATACTGTTATACTGCTATGCCGTTTGGACTAAGAAATGCAGGGGCAACATACCAAAGACTAGTCAACATGATGTTCAAGAATCAGTTGGGCAAGACTATGGAAGTATACATCGATGACATGGTGGTAAAGTCAAAGAAAGCTGAGGATCACCTTAAAGACCTCGAAGAAGCATTCAATATCCTCGACCAATATAACGTGAAATTGAATCCATCAAAATGCCACTTTGGTATTAAGGCTGGAAAGTTTCTGGGATATATGGTGACTAAAAGAGGAATTGAAGCAAGCCCCGAGCATATTGAAGCCATCATCAACTTGAAATCTCCTACAATTGCCAAGGATGTCCAAAGGCTCACGGGAAGAATAGTCACTCTCAACAGGTTCATCTCAAGATCCTCCGAGAAGTGCAAAGACTTCTATGACATTCTGAGAAAGAATAAGAAGTTTGAGTGGACGGAAAAGCATGAGGCTGCACTCAAATCCTTGAAGGATTACTTATCCTCAGCTCCAGCTCTGATGAAGCCTGTGGATGGAGAATCCTTATACCTGTACCTAGTTGTCTCAGGAAACGCTGTAAGTGCTGTCCTTGTGAAGGATCATGAAGGTGAACAACATCCCGTTTATTATGTAAGTAAAAGTCTTTTAAATGCAGAAGCCAGGTATTCTCATTTAGAAAAATTAATTCTTGCACTTATTATGGCTTCTACTAAATTGAGACATTACTTTGAAACACATACTATTATTTTGAGAACTAACTATCCTGTTAAGAATGTTCTTAGAAAGCCAGAATTATCAGGTCGAATGGCCAAGTGGGTTGTGAAGCTGAGTGCATATGATATTCAGTATGAGCCTAGAACAGCCATTAAATCACAAGCGCTTGCAGACTTTGTGGCTGATTTCAGTAGTGACATGCAAAATGAAGCTGATCTAGAGGTCCAACAACTTGAAGAAACCAAGGATCCTTGGATCCTCTTCACATATGGAGCGTCCAATGTAAGAGGAACAGGTTTGGGCATACTACTAAAATTGCCACAGGGGGACATAATACCCCAGTCCATTGCATGTGAATTCCAAGCCACCAATAATGAAGTGGAATACGAAGCTCTAATCGCAGGTTTGCAATTAGCTAAACACATGAGGATCAGGTATCTTCAAGTATATGTAGATTCAGTATTGATGACTAACCACTTTAATGGCTCATATGCTGTTAAAGGTAAAAGACTAATCAAGTATCTAGATGTTGTGAAGGAACTCTCAAAGTTCTTCGATTCTTTTAGTATTATACAGGTACCAAGAGAAGAGAATGTTGGGGCAGATGCTTTAGCAAATTTAGCTTCACCATTGAAGATTCCAGAAGATACGAAGATCCCAATCATCCATGTACTCTCACCAGCAGTTTGAGAACAGGAAGTTGGGGAGATAACAACTGACAAAAATATTGTATCTTTGGATCTATTATCCTCAAGTAATCAAGGATCTTGGATCCTCCCGATCAAGAATTTCATTCAAAATGGAGAGATTCCTGCCACAGAAAATCCTAAGTCCTTCAAACTTAAGGTATCACAATACATTTTATTGAATAATATTCTGTATAGGAAATCTCTTGCAGGCCCATACTTGAGATGTATCGAAGATCCTGAAATTCAAGAGGTGCTCAAAGACTTTCACGAAGGAGATTGCGGTAATCACACTTGAGGTAGAGCCCTATTCTCAAGAATTCTGAGAACAGGATACTTCTGGCCTACCATGAAGAGAGACGCCATGGAGTACTCAAAGAAGTGTGATTCATGTCAAAGACATGGCAATATTCTGCATCAGCCAGCAGAGCCTATGTATCCTATATCCTCATCATGGCCTTTCATGAAGTGGGGCATGGATATCGTGGGTAAGCTACCTAAAGCGCCAGGAGGAAAAGTATTCATGCTTGCAATGACTGATTACTTTTCAAAGTGGATAGAAGCAGAAGCTTTCGTTCAAGTCCGCGAATAAAAGGTGATATCCTTCATTAAAAGAAATATTATTACTAGATTTGGTATCCCTTCAGAAATTATTTGTGACAATGGTTCCCAGTTTATCGGGAAGAGAACCACTAACTTTTGTGACAGTTGGGGCATTAAGATGATTACCTCCACACCAATTCATCCTCAAGCTAATGGTCAAGCAAAATCAAGTAACAAGATTATTATCAACAACCTGAAGAAGAAACTAGGATCCAAGAAAGGCAAGTGGGCCGAAGAGCTACCATATGTTCTTTGGGCTGATAGAACAACACCAAAGAATGCAACAGGTCAAACACCCTTCTCATTGGTTTTTGGCTCAGAAGCTGTAATCCCTACGGAGATGGTGGTTCCTACTGCCAGAACAAGCATCCGTGATCCTCAATCCAACAATGAAATCCTTCTCCAAGACCTAGATATTGTTGATGAGCTCAAAGACCTAGCTAAAATCAGAATGGCAGCATATCAACAAAGGGTAGCTGGGGCATACAACAAAAATATCAGGATCCGAAGATTTCAAGAAGAAGATCTAGTTTTGAGGAAAGCCTTCCAAAACACAACTAATCCAGCAGATAGAAAGCTAGCGCCTAAGTGGGAAGGTCCCTACTTGATCGAATCAGAAGCCGGAAAGGGGGCATATCACCTATTGACTATGAAAGGCAACAGGTTACCTAGAGCATGGAATGCTATTCATCTCAAGAAATACTTTTTCTAATCATGATCAAGTATCCTCAGAAGGATCAGGGATCCTGAAATTGGTAATATCTATCCGATCACTTATTCATTTCAGATTCTTATTAATTTAAGGATAATATATTTTTAACGTTTGTCTTTTTCAAAGTTTTAAATAACAATGCAGATTTCAAACAAGAGGTTCAATGTCTAAGAGGTTGGCCACCTCTCCTTTACATTTAAGGTGCTTTACTATTTTCCTTTGCCTAGCCCACGATTGGATATGACCCCCGATGGTCATATCCCCCAAGGTTTAAAGGTTTTCACCTTTCTTATAAATTAGAGTTTCTACACTCTCGCCTGGAGCACACGCTATCCAACGTATAGTCCGGGGCAGCGGGACCAGTACACGCTTAGTGGCTGACAATTTCGTTGTCTTCGGCTATATGGAGGATCCTACGATTTATGGTAAACGTACCATACCACCGGTTTATAACGTTTTCACGTTATCTCAAGAGAAAGGTTTCTAACATTTTCATGTTAGCTAAGGTTTATAACGTTTTCACGTTATCTCACATTTGGGCTAAATCCCGGTTTGGGTGAGTCCCCAGTTGTAACGATTCCGACTAAACCAGGTATACCCTAACCGGTAGACAGTAGTTACGTTATGTTTAATGTCGGGTACATGAATTACCATAGTAATTATACGAGAATACATGGTTCACTGTATTGATTGTACGTGAATATATAATTCATCGTATTGAATATGCGATTAATCGATCGATAGTTATTGAAACCCGAACGAATCGAGGGTTCAATTATAGACGATATCTATAATATTTAGTGATTTTACGAAGCATTAATGCTTCAGGATAAGTAAAGTACGGCACAGAAAAAGAATTTCGATTTAATGGTACGTCGGTACATTAAACGAAACCTTTAATACCAAACCAAGCAAGAGACGATCGATCAAGCCGAAAAAGATGCACAATTATTAATAATATGATGTTTTAAGTTAATAAATGTCATGGTTTAAGTTTATAAAGTTTTTAAATCGGTTTTATATAAATTTCATTTTTTAAGCCGAAAACGACCGTTTTAGCTTCGTTTTAAGCCAAATTAAACATTTAACCGAAGAACGAACTGAACCAGATTATCCAAAACATTATCCGGATTGCGAGAATCCAAATGTGTGGATAGAATTGGAGAGGTGGGTCCCACCCCACCCCTTTACTTGTGCCGATCGGAATGGGGTAACCCCCCCTAGCCTTCATTTCTTTTTTTTACATCAAACATTCTCTATGATCTTCAATCCTTTCCACTTCATGATCCAAAAACCCGGAATTTTAGCAAGAAAACCGAGGTAAGAATCTAGTTATTTGCGTGTTCATCTTCGTTTCTTGAGTTTATTTGCAATAAAATGAGGTTTAAAGATGAAAACCGATTCTTGCATGATCAAGTGATGTATACGGGTTATACAAGGGATCTTGGTCCAAGAAAGGAGTTAAACGAACCAAAAACGAATTTTTACGGTTTAAACTTTAGTTTTGAAACAATAACCAAAACTATAGTGTAAGAGGCTTGATCGTGAGTGTAACTTGCTTGGTATTGTGGTATGTTGGTTGTAGGTTCTGTATTTAGTGGTAGATAAGGCGGAAAGACGAGTTTGTAGCTTGTAGTGGCGGAAAACAAAAGGTATATTCGGTTTATGTTCGGTTTTGGAGTTTTTGAACAGATTGTTGATGGTTTAGAGTTGGGTCATGAAATTTTACAGGGATGTTCTACACATGAAAATAAGAGTTCTGTGAAATTTTGGTAAATTTTGGATAAAGGATGAATATTTGGTGAATTTAATGCTCGGTTTTGGCTAAAAATGGTGAAAAATAGTTAAATATCATGAAAAATTCTGGAAAATTGCAGATAAGCTTTTTATAACATGTGTAAGTCACACACAAAATTTTAGGTCAGTTGGAGAAGGCTAAGTAGGCTTTTCGGTTAAACGAGTTCTAGGATTTTCTAGCTCGGTTTTAGTGAAAATGGCATGTAAAAAGAGATTTTGGTTCTGGAAACATTACAGGGGACTATGTGGATGGCAGGGGACATCCAGGAAAAATTTAGGATTTTTCTAAGGTCGTTTGGTATTTACGACATATTTAGTGTTTAAATGGTGTTCAAAAATAGATAAATAAATTTTAAATATAAAAATTTATTCTGGAAATATTTTTATAAAATTCCCCACTGTCAAAAAGTGATTTGTGCAAAATTTCAAGATCCGAGATTAAACGGATAATTATTTGTGCAAAAACAAACTTTTAAAGCTTAAAACGCGTAAACCGGTAAAGTTCGCTTAAACGAACTGACTGGTGTATAAAAACCCTAAAAATGAACTATTTTCATTTAACTGAGTTAAACAAGTAAAAATAAATCATCCGAAAATAATTCGGATGATTTGAGTAATTTTAGCCGATTTAACAGTTTCCGGTACGCTAAAGACGGAAACGGGTCCCGCGGCCAATCGGGACGTCTAAACCGAGCTCTACTTTCACAACCTTAATTAAATTATCAGTCAACCACTATTTTCGGGTCGTGTGTGACCAAACTCATTTTTGAAACGTAAAAACGGATAACCGTGCTAGGCACGCAAAACGGGGAAAACGAACTAATATTAAGTTTGACTATTGAACTCTAAACGAAATCACAATCTGAGTCCGGAGAAGTGTTTCTGGGTTAACATTGCCCCCAGAACGGGTACAGTGCTGGGTTAACAGTGTCCCCAGATGTACCGGTTAACACGGTTAAAGTTATATTAATAATGAGTGTATAGTAACGATCGTAGGGATCATATTACAGATTGGACGTGTTAACTGATAATGATTGTTGTTACCTGCTTGCATGTGCTAAGGTGAGTTTCACGAGCCCTTTTTTTTCTGAATTGTTTTTAAATATTTTCCCGGGGCGGAAGCATGTTACTACTGAAATGTTTAAGTACATACTGAACGCATGGATTTGCGTGGATTTATATATATTTTATTGTACGGGAATCGTACGGAAATGTACTAAGATGGTAATTGTCTGAGTTGCTAACATTCTAAGGCCCCGGAACACGAGTGATTAACTGAAAGCCGGTAGAGTGTGGATAGTACTATTGGTCTGACAAACCCAACTGGTCCGGCATGGATTTGCTGATGTTTCTCAGCCAGTTGCACATGTCTATTTTGTTGTTATATATATTTTGCTATGTAATGTTAGACATAGCGGTTTGGGGCAGGTCCGTGGGCGGAGTATGCCACGGGGTTGTGTGTGGATAGTCAGAGGTTTCACTTGTGGGCTCAGCATAATTACATCGATAATATTATATTTTGATATTGAATTATCATGGTTTACTCGAATCGTGAAACTCACCAACTATTCGTAGTTGACCCGTTTTCTCACATGCTTTTCAGGTACAATTAAGATGAAATGATTGCTTACGTGCTAAGTGCTTGATGTGTGTAAGATTTGCATGCAGGATGTTATGATACGTTAGATTAAATAGAATTATGTATCGTATTGTATGATGTGTGTATCACCTAGACGGTAATGAAATATGAGATAATGTAATTTGAAGTATATTAATGTATTCAGTTTTCTTTATAAACAATGTGGTTGATATCAGAGGTGTCTGTTGCATCCCGTTTACGTTTCCGCTACGGTTACGGGGTGTTACAGAACTTGGTATCAGAGCCATTGGTTATAAAGAATTAGGATGTCTTTAAAAGATACCTAAAATATAACCAGTAGCTCAAGTATTATAGGATCTGAATATAAACTAATAAGTTATAGTGACGAGGTCTGGATGAACTTGGATGGACAAGTGAGTTATTATGGTCCGGAACATAATAACAGACTTGTCCGCACGAGAGAATTCAGGGGAAGTCACGGGGAACATTAATAGGTAAAAATGGCAACATATGTGTAAAGTATATAATATTATTTATGCGTGCTAATGTGTATATATATATATATGTGCATATCTTGTGGGTACGTGTATTGAGAAATAAGACCCGGATAAGGAACCGGGGGATGAAATAATAAAAAGTACCGAGGATGCTGAAATTTCTAGAGCATCGGTTGATGATAAGTCTGACTTATCGGGCCATAGTTATGATAGTACCAAGTTAGATCTCCCGTTTGACATTAACCAGAAATATCTAGTAACCGTCACTCCCAACCAAAATTGATAAATCCCTTACCCTACCAACACCGATACCGTATATCCTAATAACCCCCTATGTTCACCCGAACCGCCGACCCTCACGTACGGACGGACCTGTACCTGAACCCATTCTTATTCCATTAAGGTAAAAATAAAATAAAATAATAATAATAATAATAAATTTGATAATAAATGAGCAGATAAAAATAATATATATAGAAATATATATGCGTATTTCTCACTCTCAAACATATGAGACATACCACCTCCAGATCGAGAATTACCGATTTTAGTGAACCTAGAACGCCTGAGAACATTGACCGAGATAGTGATAGAGTTTCCCATAATAGTAATTGATAATATTTGAAGGCAACCCATGTTGCGCGATCACCTTGAACCTTACAACTCCCTATGTTAACCTTACATCCGTTAGATGCCTATACCCGTGTATACTCGAATAGAATGATTACCCATACACAAAGAGGTGTTGGAATCATTATAGCATAGTTGGTTGTTCGTTCGTAGGTGGTATACCGTGTATGCCGGATATACAAATAGACACGGATATTATAACTCTGTGGTACGTAATCGTTTGGTGCCCACGGTGAGCATGAATCGGCTATGCTGACATGCAGAAGGATATTGAAATCAAGCATATTAAACATTAATCTTTGTTGAGAAAGACCTATATGTCAGTTGGTGACAAGGGTTATGAAACATATTTAAAAGTTAACCGATGTCAGGTTAAGTCCATATGTTATTATATTTGTGGGACATATATACTAGATACTGGTATGTGTAATATGTATGATAATATTTGGTGTGTATGTGTACCTGCTGTTGTGATTGAGTTGGTAACGAGTTATACGGTGAGATTAGTATTGATTACTGCGTACTGGATGGGTACGGCAGAATGACATAAAAAGAGTAACTCCAATGATGGAGATTGATATGATTCAGTTGATTGCTCAAAGATAGCAGATGATGATACCGAATGTCGTATCACAGATCACTGCTAGTGTTGATGCAAATGTGATCGCAGAATTATGGATCGAGCAATCACATGAATATGAATATTCAATTCTTAGTGGTATTACTAAGAGTGATAATGTCCCACCGAATACTATTATGACTACAAGTATTAGTTATAAACTAGACATGAATAGTAGTCATAATGAATTAGATCCGGTATGAAGGCTATGTTTGTTGGTTGTGTTAAGGAAATTATTAATAGTTTACTGATGGTAAAGGGAGGAATAGATTAGCGAGTGGGTAGAAAAGATCGAAATGGTTAAGGTTATTGGTAAGAGTCTAGAACATTGTGTAGCGAAATATGCTACAAATATGTTGGTAGATTATGTTGTATCGTGATGGAACACGATGGTACAAAATTATAGTTAGAAAATTATTACTCAGATGATATGGTCGGAATTTAAAATTCTTGTGCTAGAGCACTTTTATTCGAGTAATTAAGTTCAGAGATTGGAAACTGAACTATGGAAGATAGAAATGTTGTGTGCTGATCACTTAGAACACGCTAATCGTTTGAAGGAATTGTCATGTCTGGTAACATGGCTAATTACTCCTGAAACTAAGCGAAGTGAGCGCTATATCGGGGACTAACTCCATCGATAAGGAGTATAGTCAATCCTGTAAAATATACAACCTTCGGAAGGGTTGTGTCACAAGCCAGCATTGATATATTTGACTCTATGGGAAGCGAACTGGAAGGACGTTAGGTGAGACGTCGAGTGTTAAAGAAGAGAAATGATAAAGGTATAGGGCAAGATGGGCTTTTGAATAAGTAGGTATGTCCTACAACCCAGAATTATACTAAAGACTAGTTCTGGTGTGAAAACATGAACCGCATGAAGGGTCCTCCCCTAAATGTGGAATATATGGTTATCGGCAGAAAGAAGAATGTCGAGTGATAGTAGGCCACAGGTGTGGTAAAGATGGACGTAATGCCCCAATTGTAGAACCAATTGAAGCCATGTGAACCGGCAACCCCAACCCATTCGTGTACAACCACGCTGAACCCAACAACTTCAATAACAATCCATCCAAAGAAATCAAATTATGCCAAACGGTTGTACTTGCTATGAATGTGGCAGTACAGAACGTTTCAAGAGAAATTGCCCAAAGTTGAACCAAGGTGTCGCTGGAAGACGAACCTCATGACAAGCATCAACCTCTGATCAAGCAAGGAGCCGTGCTTTTGTGAGTAATTCGAATAAAGCACGTCATGATCCAATGGTGGTATAAAGTATGTTGTAGTTTTAAATCAATAGGCTTCAGTGATATTTTTACGATCGCCGATAGAAGTTAGTTCCTGTTAACCTCCTATCATTTGGAAAGATACCGATTAGTGAAACTATAGAACCCTATACTGTAGAATCGCTAACGGTAAACCCCTAATGGTTAACTAAATTGTTCGGAATTGTCCTATTATTCTGAACGATTAACCTTTCCTTATTGACCTACGACCAGTAAAGTTAGGAAGTTTTGACGTAATAGTTAACATGGATTGGCTAACTCAACATGAAGCTGAAATCAAATATGAAAAGAAGATGATTAGAAGCTCTCCTTCGGACGATGGAGCGATTAGATACAGAGAAAAGTGTACGGTATTATGTTACCACTCTAATCTCATCTTGAGATGTTATAATATTTACGACAAGAAGACGTGGTGTATTTAACAAACGCGATTGCCAAAGTATTTAAAAGAAAACATATAGAAGATATCTCGATGGTACGCGAATTTCAACAAGTTTTCCCAGAAGAACTTCCTGGATTACCGCCAACCCGACAGGTCGAATTCAGAATCGATTTAATGTCTCAAACTGGTCCTGTTGCTAAAGCACCCCACCGACTTGCACCGTCCGAGATGCAAGAATTATCCAATCAGTTACAAGAATTGTTGGATAAAGGATTCATACGACCTAGTTGGTCACCATGGGGTGCACCAGTGATATTTGGGAAATGAAGGACGGAAGTGTTAGGATATGTATTGATTAGGGAGAATTGAATGAAGTGACGATCAAGAATAGGTATTCACTTCTTCGAAGTAAATGATCTGTTTAACCAACTGCAAAGGGCGATTTATATTTAGAAAATTGGTCTTAAATATAGTTATCACCAAATGAAAAATCCAAGAGGAGGACGTTGCAACAACAACGTTTCGGACTCGCTACGGCCATTATGAATTCTTAGTTATGCCTTTCGGGCTAACAAATGCGCGGCAGCATTCATGGAACTCATGAACCGAGTCTGTAAACTTTATTTAGACAAATTTGTCATAACATTCATTGATGATATTTTGATATATTCACAACGTAAAGAAGAGCACGAACGACGGTTAAGGAAAATTGTGGAAGTGTTAAAGCAAGAGGAGTTGTACGCGAAGTTTTCGAAATGTGATTTTGAATACCGAAAGCATAATTCCTTGGGCATGTTGTAAAGCATCAAGGAATACACGCTGATCCGAGTAAGATAGAAACCATTAAAATTGGCAGTCACCCAAGGCGCCAAAGGAAATGCGCCAATTTTTAGGACTAGCCGGAGATTATCAGCGGTTTATTAAAGAATTTTAGCATTACCCAACTCATAATCCTTTGTACGACGCAAATGTACAAATTTTATAGAAGATAATAGACCGCAGTCTCATATTCATCGAAGATGGGTCGAGTTGTTAAGCGATTATGACTGTGACATCCGTTATCACCCCGGCAAGGCTAACGTTGTAGCCGATGCCTTGAGTAGGAAAGATCGGGTTAAGCCATTGCGAGTGCGAGCGCTGGGGATGATAGTCCAGTCGAACCTTTCGGACCTGATTCTAGTCGCTCAACGTGAGGCGTTGAAAGAGGAACAATTGGAAAATGAGGGACTTTACGGCAATGAGAAGAATTTTGAACAGCGCGTGGACGAAATTCTCTATTTCAAAAAAATCGGGTTTGGATCCCGACACTCCATGACCTTAGTGAATTAATCATGGACGAAGCGCATAGATCGGAATATTCCATACATCCGGGATCGGATTAGACTATTGATGATACGAATATCTGAAAGGATTTTATTAATGGCCGAGTTTGGAGAAAGATATGGTTACGTATGTTGGTGAATATTTAAGTTATGCAAGAGATAAGGCTGCACACCGAAAACCCTAGGGAACGCTACAACGACAGAAAATTCGCCAATGATAGTGGGAATAAATTACAATGGATTTCGGGACGCAAATTCCCAAGATATATCAAAGGCATGATGTAAATTGGGTAATCGCGGATCGATTAACCAATCCTCGCATTTTATCCCAATCCATGACGATTACCACAATGAATTCTCGCCCAAATTCATGATGATGAAATGGTATCTCGTCGTGGAGTACCATTTTCAATTATCTCATATCGAAGTAGTCATCCTACTTCCATTATTGGAAGGCGGGGAAGGAAGCATCGAGAGCTTGAAGCTTTCTATGGGTGAAGTAATTATCACCAATTTGTTAAATTGAAAATGGGCGTCAATCAAGCCATAAGATTTGAATTGATTCGAGAAACAACCAATCGGATTTATAATATTTAAGATAAGTTGAAAGCAGCGCGAGATTGGCAAAGGATTTATGCCAACATTCAAAGGAAACCAATGTCACTGGAAAGAGGTGACAAGGCATTTTTAAGTCATCACCTTAGAGAGATGATATGAGGTTTGGCAAAACCGAAAATAGCTCCTTAATATATTGGACCTCATGAGACTATCTCCATGATTGGTCATTTAGTTTATCGATTAAAGTACTCCAGGGGCTAAGTACTATACATGATGTTTTGCCATGTATACGGATTGAAAAGTACCTAAGCGATGAGGCAACGAAAGTACTAGTAATGGAGGTACTCATAGAAGACATACTTGATATCATAAATAATTCCGTAGAGATAGTAGACGGGAAAACTAAACAGTTTGGACACACCAAGCTTTATTGATTAAGATTAAGTGGAATTCACAGCGAGGACCAGATTATACCTGGTAACGCGAGGGTGAATTCTGAAGGAAAAACCCCCACCTTTCTCTCGGAAGGGGATAGTGGGCGTGTAAAATTTCGAGGACAAAATTTCTTAACGGGGGGAGAATGTAACGATTCCGACTAAACCAGGTATACCCTAACCGGTAGACAGTAGTTACGTTATGTTTAATGTCGGGTACATGAATTACCATAGTAATTATACGAGAATACATGGTTCACTGTATTGATTGTACGTGAATATATAATTCATCGTATTGAATATGCGATTAATCGATCGATAGTTATTGAAACCCGAACGAATCGAGGGTTCAATTATAGACGATATCTATAATATTTAGTGATTTTACGAAGCATTAATGCTTCAGGATAAGTAAAGTACGGCACAGAAAAAGAATTTCGATTTAATGGTACGTCGGTACATTAAACGAAACCTTTAATACCAAACCAAGCAAGAGACGATCGATCAAGCCGAAAAAGATGCACAATTATTAATAATATGATGTTTTAAGTTAATAAATGTCATGGTTTAAGTTTATAAAGTTTTTAAATCGGTTTTATATAAATTTCATTTTTTAAGCCGAAAACGACCGTTTTAGCTTCGTTTTAAGCCAAATTAAACATTTAACCGAAGAACGAACTGAACCAGATTATCCAAAACATTATCCGGATTGCGAGAATCCAAATGTGTGGATAGAATTGGAGAGGTGGGTCCCACCCCACCCCTTTACTTGTGCCGATCGGAATGGGGTAATCCCCCCAAGCCTTCATTTCTTTTTTTTACATCAAACATTCTCCATGATCTTCAATCCTTTCCACTTCATGATCCAAAAACCCGGAATTTTAGCAAGAAAACCGAGGTAAGAATCGAGTTATTTGCGTGTTCATCTTCGTTTCTTGAGTTTATTTGCAAGAAAATGAGGTTTCAAAGATGAAAACCGATTCTTGCATGATCAAGTGATGTATACGGGTTATACAAGGGATCTTGGTCCAAGAAAGGAGTTAAACGAACCAAAAACGAATTTTTACGGTTTAAACTTTAGTTTTGAAACAATAACCAAAACTATAGTGTAAGAGGCTTGATCGTGAGTGTAACTTGCTTGGTATTGTGGTATGTTGGTTGTAGGTTCTGTATTTAGTGGTAGATAAGGCGGAAAGACGAGTTTGTAGCTTGTAGTGGCGGAAAACAAAAGGTATATTCGGTTTATGTTCGGTTTTGGAGTTTTTGGACAGATTGTTGATGGTTTAGAGTTGGGTCATGAAATTTTACAGGGATGTTCTACACATGAAAATAAGAGTTCTGTGAAATTTTAATAAATTTTGGATAAAGGATGAATATTTGGTGAATTTAATGCTCGGTTTTGGCTAAAAATGGTGAAAAATAGTTAAATATCATGAAAAATTCTGGAAAATTGCAGATAAGCTTTTTATAACATGTATAAGTCACACACAAAATTTTAGGTCAGTTGGAGAAGGCTAAGTAGGCTTTTCGGTTAAACGAGTTCTAGGATTTTCTAGCTCGGTTTTAGTGAAAATGGCATGTAAAAAGAGATTTTGGTTCTGGAAACATTACAGGGGACTATGTGGATGGCAGAGGACATCCAGGAAAAATTTAGGATTTTTCTAAGGTCGTTTGGTATTTACGACATATTTAGTGTTTAAATGGTGTTCAAAAATAGATAAATAAATTTTAAATATAAAAATTTATTCTGGAAATATTTTTATAAAATTCCCCACTGTCAAAAAGTGATTTGTGCAAAATTTCAAGATCCGAGATTAAACAGATAATTATTTGTGCAAAAACAAACTTTTAAAGCTTAAAACGCGTAAACCGGTAAAGTTCGCTTAAACGAACTGACTGGTGTATAAAAACCCTAAAAATGAACTATTTTCATTTAACTGAGTTAAACAAGTAAAAATAAATCATCCGAAAATAATTCGGATGATTTGAGTAATTTTAGCCGATTTAACAGTTTCCGGTACGCTAAAGACGGAAACGGGTCCCGCGGCCCATCGGGACGTCTAAACCGAGCTCTACTTTCACAACCTTAATTAAATTATCAGTCAACCACTATTTTCGGGTCGTGTGTGACCAAACTCATTTTTGAAACGTAAAAACGGATAACCGTGCTAGGCACGCAAAACGGGGAAAACGAACTAATATTAAGTTTGACTATTGAACTCTAAACGAAATCACAATCTGAGTCCGGAGAAGTGTTTCTGGGTTAACATTGCCCTCAGAACGGGTACAGTGCTGGGTTAACAGTGTCCCCAGATGTACCGGTTAACACGGTTAAAGTTATATTAATAATGAGTGTATAGTAACGATCGTAGGGATCATATTACAGATTGGACGTGTTAACTGATAATGATTGTTGTTACCTGCTTGCATGTGCTAAGGTGAGTTTCACGAGCCCTTTTTTTTCTGAATTGTTTTTAAATATTTTCCCGGGGCGGAAGCATGTTACTACTGAAATGTTTAAGTACATACTGAACGCATGGATTTGCGTGGATTTATATATATTTTATTGTACGGGAATCGTACGGAAATGTACTAAGATGGTAATTGTCTGAGTTGCTAACATTCTAAGGCCCCGGAACACGAGTGATTAACTGAAAGCCGGTAGAGTGTGGATAGTACTATTGGTCTGACAAACCCAACTGGTCCGGCATGGATTTGCTGATGTTTCTCAGCCAGTTGCACATGTCTATTTTGTTGTTATATATATTTTGCTATGTAATGTTAGACATAGCGGTTTGGGGCAGGTCCGTGGGCGGAGTATGCCACGGGGTTGTGTGTGGATAGTCAGAGGTTTCACTTGTGGGCTCAGCATAATTACATCGATAATATTATATTTTGATATTGAATTATCATGGTTTACTCGAATTGTGAAACTCACCAACTATTCGTAGTTGACCCGTTTTCTCACATGCTTTTCAGGTACAATTAAGATGAAGTGATTGCTTACGTGCTAAGTGCTTGATGTGTGTAAGATTTGCGTGCAGGATGTTATGATACGTTAGATTAAATAGAATTATGTATCGTATTGTATGATGTGTGTATCACCTAGACGGTAATGAAATATGAGATAATGTAATTTGAAGTATATTAATGTATTCAGTTTTCTTTATAAACAATGTGGTTGATATCAGAGGTGTCTATTGCATCCCGTTTACGTTTCCGCTGCGGTTACGGGGTGTTACACCAGTTAACATCTGTATCCTTGGGCCAGTCCCCAGTCTGGGCTTGTCCCCAGTTTTTGGGCTTGTCCCCAGTTGCACGGGCTTGTCCCCAGTTTATTTGGGCTTGTCCCCAGTTTGTTGGCTTTAATCCCAGTTAATATCATAAATTATTTGCATCAGGTATCATAAATTAGATTCTGAGGATCACCGAAGGATCAATACTTATGGATTCAAAATCCTTTAATTCAGTTTTATAAGGATTGCAAAAAGGATCAATACTTATGGGAGAAGGATATACAGCGGAAGTGAAGTTTCCATGGAAACTCCATTGATACGTGACAATTATATCCAGCTTGTCAAATCTCATATGTTTTTGAAGAAAGTTTGAATTCAAAGGCAAAATGACAGCTGTGATCTTATCACAACCGCCATTTTGGGGGCAATTGTTAGTGCACAGAAATTTGACACTGTGGATATGTTATCCTGGCATATGTTTTGGATCAGTTATCTTTAGCGTGTGTTCCAGATCCCGTCAGGATCAAGGATCCACAGTACTTATTATTTATTAACGGTTGTTCTCATGTGTAGTCTTATATTTAGCAGGTATAACGGTTAGAAGACTCAGTCTATCAACTAACTTGCAGTCAAGAAGATATTGACGTGTCTGGATCAATTATCCTTTTGAAGAGTTCCAGAGCTACGTCAGGATCAGTGATCCTCAGTACTTAATTCTTATTAACGATTTTCCTTTGTTATGTTGATATTTTTGGCAGGAATAACGGCTAATGACCAAGTCAAAGCTATAATCTCGCAATCTAATTAATATACCGCGTGGATAATGAAGGAAACAATCACAATTAAGGAATGGCTTGATTGGCGGCTTAAATTAGGGATATTTGTTATTCTTTTCTTGTATATAATGAAGATATGATCAGCTAGGTTAAACACATGTACGAACACACACACTAGAGCAGAAGCAAACATTCTCTCTACACACTAGCTTACTTTGTAATCTCGATCATATACTCCACAACACTTGTAACCACATTTTATTATCAATATAATCAACGGTGATAGTTTTCACCGTCCGGGGGTTTTTTGTGCCGGAGACCACGATAATCATATACTTATCGACCAAAGGTTACCTTGTAGATCATTGACTAAAGTAATTCGACCAAAGATTATCTTATTAATCCTTGACCGAAGTTATTTTACCAAAGATTACCTTGATAAGTTTTGACCGAAGTAAGACTATCGTATTCAAGGGCTTTTTCCCTCGTGATCAAATCATTGTGTACATCAAGATTTCGATTACATATTCGTTATTATCAACATAACACAATACCTCACTTTACAGATTTGGATACTTGATCCTTAGCTGATTTTTATCCAAAACAATTTGGCGCCCACCGTGGGGCAATTGGTGCTATAATCCAGATTATTTCCTATCAATTTTCAACTTTTCATATCATTGTGTTCACCAAGATCTCGATTACACATTCAATATTATCATCATAGCACTAGACCTCACAATTACGAATTTGGATACATTATCCTTGAGTGATTTTTGTCCAAAACACAAGCGAATAGTCAAAAGTTTTAGATTATTATTAAACATATGCCACCTGGACTTATCCAAAAGTCTTAACCCGGATTTTACCATTCAAAAAATGGACCATCCACCCGGGTTAATTAGGTGTTACTAGTTGTTCATGATTTGCAGGGAGAAGGATATACAGCCGGAAGAAAAGTTCCCAAGGAAACTCTATTGATATATGACAATTATATCCAGCTTGTCAAATCTCATATGTTTTTGCAGGAAGTTTGAATTCAAAGGCAAAATGACAGCTGTGATCTTATCACAACCGCCATTTTGGGGGCAATTGTTAGTGCACAGAAATTTGACACTGTGGATATGTTATCTTGGCATATGTTTTGGATTAGTTATCCTTAGCGTGTGTTCTAGATCCCGTCAGGATCAAGGATCCACAGTACTTATTATTTACTAACGGTTGTTCTCATGTGTGGTCTTATATTTAGCAGGTATAACGGTTAGAAGACTCAGTCTATCCACTAAATTGCAGTCAAGAAGATATTGACGTGTCTGGATTAATTATCCTTCTGAAGGGTTCCAGAGCTATGTCAGGATCATGGATCCTCGGTATTTGCTGCTATTAACGGTTGTATCTTATATGAAGGCTGATATTTAATAAGTGTAACGGCTAGAAGACCTGTTCTACCACCTATTTCGTAGCCTGAGTGATGGAGCATGTGGTCAAAGTGGCTGTTACGATTATATTGAAGACATGGCGGATTTTTAAGGATTATTAGTTAATAGTCTTTATTAATCATAACTTCCTTGAGTTATTATCTTTTATATATAATGGAGATTGTGATCAGTTAGGGAACACATGTATTATCACACACACTAGAGCAGAACACATAATTCTCTCTACGCACTAGCTTACTTTGTAATCTCGATCATCAACTCCATAACACTTGTAACCACCTTTTATTATCAATATACTTGACGGTGATAGTTTTCACCGTCCGGGGGTTTTTTGTGCCGGAGATTACTATAATCACGTACTATCCGACCAAAGGTTACCTTGTTGATCCTTGACCGAAGTGATTCGACCAAAGGTTACCTTGTTAATCCTTGACCGAAGTCATTTGATCAAAGATTGCCTATTTAAGTTTTGACCGAAGTAAGATTATCGTAATTAAGGGCTTTTTCCCTCGTGATCAAATCATTGTGTTCACCTAGATTACGATTATATATTCATCATTATCGTGTTAGCACTAGACCTCACAATTACGAATTTGGATACATTATCCTTGAGAGATTTTTATCCAAAACAATTGATCTCTTAAATATTTCAGTGTAATTTTGTTGGTAAATATTAATTTTTCTGAAATCATTAAACAAAAACCATAGGATTATTATTATTGTTATTGTTATTATTGTTGTTTTTTCTTTTATATATTTTTCGTATTAGTTCCTGGATTTATCATACTAATCCTTGACTTGTCAAGAATTTTACAATAGTTTCTATGTTTAATGATTACATATATGTTTGGATATGAGACCAGCCTACCTTAATTTTGATCAATTTCAACGTAGACAAAGAAAGTTGACACACCTGCTTCTTGTGCCTTAATAATGCTGTTGACTTTTCAACGAGAAGAGTTTCTAATTTTTATACACTAAATTTCACGTGTACAATTTAATATCATCAATTATCAGTAGTTTACTTTTTATTCTTTCTTTTAATTGGAAGAAGCTATTGTGAATTCTCAAGAAGACAAGCTATTAGAGAAAAATAAGTCAAAAAAGAAAACTAAATGGTTTGAAAATGGTTAATTATTATTAGTATAAAGAGTGAAATTGATATATAATAATAATAAAAATAATTTTGATAATTCAAATTCTTTTTGTAAAGATATAAGCAATCATTCTTTGTAGATTTTTAAGTTCATGTATGAATAAAGTTTGAGAGAAATTCAAAGAAGAGGAAGATACAAAGTATTTACGACAAAAACTCAAAAGTAGAAATGTTAGTATAATTATTATTTTAATGTGAAAGGTTAATAAATGAAAAACCAAAAAAGACGCATTTTGTAATTTACTTTTATAAAATTTCCACTACAATAAATAATAATTAAATAGTGAATTAGTTGGGCATGTCTCCTTCCTGCCGACTCTAGCAACTTCCTCGAGTGTTATATTTTCCAAAGGTCCAATTACTTTTCCAACTACTTCCACTGACCTTGTTTTTGAGTTTTTTAATCAAGGAAAGAAAAAGAAATGAGAGGAACGGATAAGAAAGGGAAGGGATGAAAAGAAAATTTTTTCTAATTGGTGTGTTCTTGAGTTAAAAGGAAATTGAAGGAAAGGAAATGATAACTTATTGGGAAAAAACTTATCCTTAGTAATCATCCCATTTTTGAGAGGATAATTTATTGGAAAAAAACATCAATTTAATCCCTCCTAACTCCTCCTACTCCTTTCCTTTCCATCCTAAAAAAACTCAAGAACACCCATGTTTTAACTATCCTTAGTTTTCCTTTCATTTCCCTACTTTAAAAAAACTCAAGAACAGAGCGTAAGTGATTTTAGAATATATTTTCTAGAGAATGTGTTTTCATTAGTGTTTCTAAACCCGGATTGGACCCGACGGGTCCACTTTTGACATGGTCTGGCATGTGATCCTGTAAGACGTCTGATTCGATATGATAGGTTCGGTATGAAAACATCGGTTTTCAATTTTAATTCCAACATTGTCACACAAAAATAATTGAGTATATATCACAATACTTTTATATGTAATCAAGTCGATAAAATATATACATTACGTTAGTAAAAGAAACTTTTAACTACCTATAGGCTCATCTATAGAAAAAAAAACCCTTAATTTATTAGTTTAAGTTAAATGGCTAAGTCGTGGCATACCTAACAACTAAGTGACTGTCGTCGCTTTCTAGCAATTTTCAATTTCTGAAAACGTCCTACTAAATATTAATACTACCACATAATAATATGCTTTCGGGGTAAGTTCGAATGAAGAACTGGTAGGATAGACCACTTATTAAACTCATTTAAACATTTTTTTTTTCAAAACCTCTTTTTTTGTACACTACATAACTCTGGTTGTATGCACAACGTCCAAAAACATATGGATTAGATCATGGTATTAAAAAGCTAGAAGCGTACAAAAACAACTGAGTCGAACACCGAAGCGTAAAAGCACATCAATTTTCGTGCTCTAGTCAAGTATTATATGATTTTTAGAAGAACACACATGTGTGGTTTCTATAATAAAATTAGTGTCACTGAACTTTTAATGATACTCTATAAACTTTGAAGTCAATTGTTATCAATTAATGACAATGTGAGTACATTGAAGTCAATTTTTATACAAAACAAATATGAGGGTTTGTAAAGCCCTGTTATCGGTAGCCCTACTTTGGTATTGGATTTACTCATAAACGCAGTTCTAAATATCAGAATTAATTAAAACATTCGCGGAACATTAAAACTTCAATCATAATATGTTACATAACCTTCAAATCTTGTCTTATAAAACATTCATAATCAATTAAATAAAACATAGTCTTTAAAACATCACAACATTTCTTCGAGATGCCAGTATCTTCGATTCCATGTCATGTGTCTTCAATCACGCGAGCTGCCTCAACCTATTTGCCTGCGTGCATACTAAAAGTCAGCTACGCTGAGTGAGTTCTAGTTAATCATATAACTTACTTTACATACACATATCCGTGCCCGAAGGTACGCTTTTCATACATAACCTGTTCATCATTCATCCATACATATTCATAGCTAATCTTACGTTATAAAGAGCATTCGCCCTACATACCTCGGATATTATTAGGGTCCGGTACCCTTCATCCTCGGATATTATTAGGGTCCGGTACCCTACATCCTCGGATATTATTAGGGTCCGGTCACCCTTCATCCTCGGATATTATTAGGGTCCGGTCACCCTCCATCCTCGGATATTATTAGGGTCTGGTACCCTCCATCCTTGGATATTATTAGGGTCCGGTACCCTTTCTTCCATACCTCCTTAACATACTTTCTATATACATAATCGTAACTTTGGCACATATATACATAATTCATTCTTCATATTACAACTTACATATAACATCAACCATTTCCTGGCAGTACATGCAATTCCGAAGATCGTTCATGTACCGGCAAGAAACCATTCATACATTTCACATAATACATATATGGCATACACTTATCACTTAGGATAAGTGTATTAACTAATCACATCGAGTATGCACACATCCCCGAAAACATAACAAGGAATGGGGCTAGAAACTCACCTGAAGTCGGTTACGTTCACCGTTAATGGCAATTCCTTTCTTGAGCTATGCACGGCTAACTGTATAATATTTACATGTATCAATTAACTATTCTATCTCATATCGTATTTCTATCTTTTTTATAACCCACAACGAACGGGGGTCCGGGGGCAGCACCCCTGGCAGCGGGGTCTAGGGGCGGCAGCCCCTAGCAGGGTCCAAGGGGCAAAGCCCCTGGCTGGGGTCGAGCTGCCAGGTCAGTTTGGAAAAATTTTATTTATATTAACTATCGTAACACATTTTCCATTATGATTTTAAATCATTATTTAATTCGCTAACTCAAAAGTTCAAGGGCTTAATTGTAATTAATTCATTCTTTTTCTAAGTTCAGGGACCATTCTGTCATTATGTTAAACTTCTAGTTCGTCCCAGTCCTTTAACGAATGGGAGTCATAGCGAATGAACCCATTCATTACTTTATAACGAATCAGACCTTATTCGTTTGGTCTGGTTAACGAGTTGAACCTTATGACGAATTGAACTCTTATAACGAACCAGTCCTCTTAACGAATTAGATCTTTTAGCGAACTGGACTCATAACGAATTAGTCCATAGCGAACCAGTCTATGCAACGAATTGGACCTTCCAATTCGTTATCTTTTAACTATAGCGAATCAAGGGTAATTCGCTATCTTTTCTCCTTAATGAACTGAAGCTAATTCGTTATATTCCCTTAGACAAATCAGTTAGCGAATTACTTCTGATTCGTTAGTTCCTCCTTAGCGAACTAGGGTTAGGTCAGAACATTCCCTGACACTCCTCTTAACCTCGTACCACTTTCCGGCGCCGCCATTTCCGGAAAAACGCGTTTTAACTCGTTTTTCACCGTTTTTCGTCCCGTTCGATCCAGATCTGAGCTAGGGTGACCCCTAAGCTCATCTGAGGTACGGTTTATACCCGATTTCACCCGAATCTTGTGGCTTTAACGATGTAACGGTGTCGGCTCGTTGTTTTGTAACTAAATATAACGAGTTTAAGTTAATAAAACATCATACTGGTATTACCTTGGGTCGGTGCTTGGTTTCCTTCTTGGTTTCGGTTAGAGAAAATGAAGAACTAGAGAGAAAGCTTAAGTGTGTGTTTTGGATGATGTATGGAATATGTGAAATGAATGATTAATGGATGATTAAAGGTTTATATATTTAGGGATCATGGGCTCAAGCCCATGGACTCTACTTCTTTCTTTTATACCCAAAGTCCATAACCCATATTCATTTAACCCAACACTAGCTCAACTCATTTCTATTTATCTAAACCGATAACGACCCACAGTAAAATAGACGAAATTTATATTATTATTATGATCAAAAGTAGGATGTTACAAGGTTGACAATGCTTCTTGGGAGAATGCAAAGTCAACTTTTATTTAGAAATTGAAGGGGAATTCATAAGCATATTGTTCTTCTTCCAAGTCCTTCAAGGTGTGCATTTGCAATTGCATTGTCTATGTATATATATGTATATGTATATGTATATGTATATGTGATGTGGCTACCACTATGAATCTATGATATGGATATAGCCAAATATTACAAGTATCAACACAATCTATTATCTTTATTGAGGAATTTAAAGTATTAGTTTATTTATTAACTAACCAGACACAAATGTAAAACGGGTTTTGAATAAACCATACAAAAATGACGAAACCAGTAAAATAATACGTCTTCTCCTTTGTAATGGTCGACTAGTTATTAAGATATGTGAACTAACGAGTCGTACTTCTAAACCGTTGAGCTTCAGTTTTCAAAACATTACATGTTAATGCCATTCTATTTTTCCAAAATCATCAAAATGATTTAGTTTGCATTTTCACAATTTTTTTATTGATTAAAAAGCAAAGAAGCTATCGTATTAACATTATACAAAAATGACCATATTTTGAATCGGCTAATATGACTCGTATTGTTAAACAAGTAAACTCGTATATGGCCCGTTTAACTAAAAACATATACGACCTGCTTAACAAATGAATTACCTATTAACTCTGTTCAATGATTTTATATATTTGGATTTATGAAACAATGATTTAAAAGTGTTACAATTCGAAGTTTAATATTTTAATTTTCTCTTATTTATCATTAACTTTGTGACCAACATAATTCGTACCCGTGGGTCTTTAAATGGGTGATTTTCTCTGGAATTAGAGATAACTTGAAGGCGATTAAGAACTCTGTACAGCCGGGTTGGACCAGCTGACGGTAACCTTTATCATCGATTACCTCGTACAAAATATATAGATAATTCTCGGTTTGTTAGCCTTTAAAAGAACTCGTAATAAAATGTGATAACGTCAAAGTTTTGTGTCACGTGGTAAAACCTCAAAGCCATTTTGTCCATCCTACGTGGACCCAATTGCTTATGTCACCATTGTTAATCGGCTTTTGGCTGCTGCAAACGTCAATAGAATTTAGTAGAAAGCGAACATTATGATTTTGATGTCTTCATCCGAACATCTCCTGTTCTTGTTGGATATCCAACTTCACCCTTTAATATTATTATTATTATATTTATTTTCTTTTATTATATATAAAAAAATTAAAAACCGCATTGAAAGATAATTTTTCCCGTTCGATTGATTATTAACTACTATTTTTCCCGCATAATGCCGCAATGGAATGTGAAAATGACTAAAAAGATAAATTATTACTGAGCTTGTATTAAAGATACGATTTAAAATGTTATAAGAAGAATCGGCATTCTAGTGATGGTTAAGACTTAGAATATTATTGTCACATGTTTAAAACCTAACTCAACATGGATTTCATATAATGATGTGTTTAATCATTGATTATGATCTTGAGTGAATCAAGTTTGAAATGCCAAAATCTGCATGAAGCCTTTGACAGTTGAAATTCCGTTTCGGAAACATATTTTTAAAGTATGTGGTGTAAACTTAATATAATTTTTTGTATACGTGTGTAAATAGTATTTAAAAATTTAAAAATAAAGGCTTTTTTGCAAATAAGTGTGTAAATTTAAAATAAAATTACAAGTTTACATAAAAGCACTCGTATTGGAGTCTTTACCCCCCCCCCCCCCCTCCTCTTTTTTTTTCTCTTTCTCTCCATCTCTATACTTTTGAGATTCGTTCTTAATCAATATTTCCATCTCTATCTCTACTATATATTTTTGTGAATTATTGTTAGCTTCTTAAATATAAAGGTTCGCTATTTAGTCAAATTTATATAAAATAATTTTGTAAAAGTAAATGTTTCGTATACTCTAATTATATAAACTAAACTAAAAAGTATTTATCCTATTTTTTAGTTTAGTGAGAACGGATAATGTAATGTTTATTAAAATGAATGAATGTGACACTCTTTACTTAGTTGTTTCTAATTGTAACATAACATAATATATTACTACTGCTCCACCAAGTAATGCCAAAGAGTGGAATAAAAATTTAATATTCCAAAGTTATCTCATCAAATTTCTATTGCTAATGTCGACATAAAGCTTATGTTACTAGAGAAGGGCTTGATAAACCTTTTCACATCAAGAGTTTTTGATGCAGGAGCATCTTCTTATTTAAATTATAATTTTTATTATCTTTTAATATTTTGTGTTTATCTTGTTTCCAAGTTTATCTTATTTTATTTTAGTATAAGTTAGGTTTTAAGGTTATATATTATTCAGTTTTTGGTTTATGAATTAATAAAGAATTATTGAAGCTTCCGCTTGTGTGTTTGATCCAACGAGTTTGCAAGGCAAACTGCATCAGTTGGTATTAGAGCTTTTGGTTCTTAAATGGCTCAACATGGAGATGAATACTTTCTTGCTTGTAGATTCGCCGACAGAGACAAAGAAAGGAGGTGTTTCTATTCATGTGCTCGAGGAGAAGATCAATATCCTAATCGCAGAGTCGCCGACCGAGGCAGCGGTGGAGTTTATTCCGACCCACGAGATCTTAAGAAGATCAGACGACTCCGACAACGAGTCCGCGATCTTGAAGAGATTCAACGACTCCGAAAACGAGTCCGCGATCTTGAGTTACAGCAGGAGATGCGTAAGGCGGAAACCGAGTCGAGCACCGTTGTCTGGGACGAAGGTGGCGACGGAGAGCAACAACCGTTTAGCCGTCATCCAAACTGGTTCGATGAACCGATCTATCAAGAAGAGTGTTTATCGGAATTTATCTATGCATCTCCACCCGTATATGACAAGTATGAAGATGAGGAGGATTTGAAGATTGGTGTGGTGGATGATGATAAATTGATTCAGGTGGCCGATGATGATTCAGATGAACACGTTGGATTTAAAGAATAGTTCCTGGGTAATGTTAATGTTCAAGAAACCCCACGTTTTTGAAAATAATGAACGCGGTGGCAGTGTGATTGCTACCGGCTGCAATAAGGTGACTACTGGTGGCGATGAGGTAGGGGGTGGTGTTGGTTTGAATATTGCGAGATCTCCCACGGAATTGAAATTACAAAATATGGGATCTATTAGGAATACAAATTTTAAAAAGGAGGAGAAGATTGAGGTTGCAAAAAAAGTGGGTATATTTACCGATAATAATATCAATAATTTAAGTGTGCCATGTGTAGGTTATAATAATATTTATAGAGGCTCTCTTGTCCATGCATGCCTTTCATGGAATGGATCTTCAATTTAGAGTCTGTGTGGTGATGGGTTCTAGGCCCACCACTAACAAACAAGTCAATACTCATACGTTTTTTCATCATATGGACCGGGCTAATGTTCCCTTCGAACCGGGTGGTATGAAAATTTCAAAAGTGAGCAAGAGACGAGTTAGTATTCCATTTGAACCTGGTGGCCTATCTTTGAAGTTTTCAAGTTTGTTTTTAAAGATTTTCAAATTGTCTAGCAACAATGACAAAGGAGCCTGTCTTTTATTTCGGGTTATTAATGATTTTTTCTACGTTCTTAAGACTCGAGGACGAGTCTTTTTCGAAGATGGGTTGGATGAAAAGGTGTTAACCACACTCATTCCATTATTTCGGCCGACAATTATGGAGGAATTACAAATCTTGGGATTTCTTTTGAATTTGAAAATTCTAAATGAAGATAATATCAGAGTTACCAAACATGTGGATATGCCTTCCAAAGTTGTCGGCAATACTATGGTATATTCAAATATTTTCTCTTAAAATTGATGAATATATTTATTTAAAAGATAGAAAAAATTGAGGAGGCCCGATATGTGGACCATACCAAATTTGGAGATTGTGGTGAAGGTTTAAAAATCGATGTTGAATCGGTTTTTGATTCGCTAGTGAACAAAAAACCAATCAATGCTCCTTTCGATCCGGGTGGTACTAGTGAGGAGTTGAGTCGGGATACGATGATAATAAATAAGGAGCTGGGTGATGTACCATTTGATCCGGGTGGCTTTGATCCGGAAACAAAACTCGATGACGAGTTTTTTTTCAAGAGCGGGAGTATGATGCAGGAGCATCCGGTCCATTAAGCCCAACCCAACTGTTTATTTTATTTATAAATATGGTTGTTAGGTTTCTTGTTTAATTAGTTTTTTGATTAAGTTTTATATTAAAAAGAACATTGTTCTTGAACCTTTGGTTCGTTTTATCGTCTTTGAATAATCATGAGTCTCTCGAGCTATTGATCGCTTCCGAAACTGCATCAATTTTATATATATATATATATATATATATATATATATATATATAATATCATTTTTACATATGTTTTATTGTAGTTTGATCTTCAAGTTATCAGGTTATCGTCGACGGAGTTACAAAGTTTACGTTATTATGACTAGTTAAAACGTTTCGTCACGTTATTAGCCATGAATAAGTTCTTCCAACAAATGTATACATGTAGTCTAGGAATGTGACATATTGTGACATATTGTGTAATGTGACATATTGTGACAAGATATATATCTTTTCTCAAATCGACTACGAATTACTAACCCTAGCCTTTAAAATTTTAAATGTGTATACCAAATGAAAACTATATGATGTTACATCATAAGCCTACGCCATAAGCACTAACAAGTTATGGCTGTAAAATCACACATACAATTCTTCCCACTTTGAGGCTTAGGCCCCATGTCACATAATTTGAGAAAGAGGCGTGGCTTTTCTTTTTATCAAAGGGTGTTACCGTTTGGTTGAAAGGGGTTCACCAAATATGACCATGAGAAGCAATAAGAATTGTAGGGTTTATTATTTTGAACATAATGAGCATGGTATATAGTATTTATGTAATGATATTATTCAACATGTATGGTTGAATATTATCTTAGTTATATCATGTATGTAAATTTAAAAATAATGTCATATATCAAATAGGTATATGAACAAAAATCTTAAAATTTATCTAATATATAAATAAATTATTGGGTAAAGCGTGATACATATTTAGGCCATGTGTGGTATACTAACGTAGAGATTATGTGTGAGATGATGTGACAACGAATAGTGAGAATGGATCATCACGCTTCCTCTCACCATTCTCCTTTGTGTACCGAGAATGATCATAGAATGACTATATATTTCTAGTATGGTTGATGGATGTGTGTTAGCAACTCATCACACATTTTGTGCTACATTTGTCTACACAAATAGTTATATTTATATATGTGTTATACAACTAATGATTTATCGTATTGTTTATACTATGCGAATAGCCACGCCAAAAATGAAACTAAGATAAATGAGATATTAATACTCGAATATGTGTGGTAGAAACAATAAAATATGCGTATTCTTTCCGTTATTAATCGGGCATCACACCTTTCTGAAATTTATGCTTAACCATGTTAGCTTACGCTGATGAGTTACCGGTTAAACATTTCAAGTAACACTTCCTGAATATTAAAGCTTGTCCTATATACTTAGTCCAAAACCTATTGGATATATATCGGGTGATTACACGACAGGTATCTATCCAGCTAAAATAATGTACTTGAACTAAATATTTAATTGGGTTAGAAAATGAATTTGTACTGTTTTTAAAATTTGTTGGGCTTTAGAGTTTGAACTTCCATCTAATAATATGTAAAAAGAAGAGCAAATGGGCCGGTTAGTTTTGGGCCAACATTTTAACACAATTTTATGGCTGAAAGTTAAGGACTCAAGGGATGTCAAGCAGGCAGAAAAGGGGTTCCTCGGCACTCGGCAGCTTATTCGGTACTGGTACGGGTACGGTATTGTTATTTCCTGAATTCTGCATGAAATAATGATACCATACCTCCACCGAACCGAACATTTCGGTACCAGTACCAAATATTTTCAAATTTCGGAGATCTGGATTTTCGGATCAATACCGATATCATCCCAAGTTCATCCATAGTTTTAAGGGCTAGGGTGCACCCGAGAGTAGTTCTTTATTGTATAAACATTTTGACATGGAAATTCTCGACAATTTTTGTTTTTCGGTCCACAGTCATAAGGGTAATTCTTTTCCCGGTTACAACCGTGCTACGGTTTGTATGCGACACTTGAATATTTGTCGAAATGTCACTTTGGATTTGCATTTATTCTTGTGATGTTATTATGAAATTTTCATGACTTGACTTAGTTAGAGAGAAACAAACAATTGCTAGTTAGTATTTGTATAACTCGCGCCGACAATAACCGATTCATTGATTAAAAGAAGTTATGTCTATGTAGTCGACTAGTCTGGACTACGTGTCACTTTACAAGTTATACTTGTTACACGTATATCCTACAATACATAATCGTTCATACAATATACATGTTAACCAACGGCATCAGGAAACAACTCATCCTTAAGCGAAGGCGCAATCCATTGTATTTGAATAAACGTAACCTCCCACAACTCGTTCCCTTCTTGATGAACCAAAACCTCTTTCTCCCGCATCGTTGTAATCATCTTCGTCAACAAACGAGGAACAAGCTCTTTCATCTTCGACTCACCATAAACCCCAAGTTCCGCTTTCATACACGAATCCATTCTTCTCAATATCCCCAACCAAAACGTCTTAAACCCTGAACTCTCGGTCAACAAAGTCAAAAACCGTAAATAAACATCCACCAAAAACTCCAAAGCCAACCCTAATGTCCCCTCCATACTCCTGGTCTCTCTGTCAGCATTCTCTCTAGTGGAATATTCCAGCATCTTCTCATGCAAATCATCCACCATTGCGAATATAACTAAATTAAAACAATTTATAACATTCCCCGGACCGAAACAAAGCTCTTCCGCGTTTATAAAACTTTTATGCAACGAAGTAACCGCATAGTTTCTCACCTCTTCCCGTCTCGCTAAACTCGTCTTCCTTAAAACCTCACCAAGTTTCAAAAACAAATTCATAGACACCAATGTAGTACTCATAGTATCATCAACAGAAGTCATACTATGACTCATATTCATCCGATCCACATACCCGTTTTTCGACCATTCGACTATAAACCTAACCGAATCCGCCATCAAATCCATCAACTTCATATTCTTATCCACCGGACTATTCCTTAACGCGACAAACCTAAACGCGCAATCAATAACATACTGATAATTCATAAGTGAAATACCCGTCCCCTTAGCCATTAAATTCATAAGAGCCTCAACTCGTCGCTCATAAGTCTCCGCTTGTCGTCCAGTACTCGTTAACAAATGAAGAACCGTCTTCCACCCTAATTGCGATATCAAATTCCCCGCGTACTTATTCAATATCTTCGTCATCGACTTGATTATAAACTCGTTACACGTATCCAACACCTTATTATCCAACTATAGACTTAAAACACTTGTTCTTCAGCCACCTTTTCATTAGTACTTGAACCCAAAAGCTTTAACAATATCCTTATCAACGCAACTATAGCCTTCTCCGCAAACGGGACAGGCGAAGCGAGTTGAAACTGAATAACATTAAGAAGATAGTCATTATAAATCGGCCAAAACATCGATAACCGATGAACATTACACAACGCCATCGCTTGAATCAACTCCCAACAAAATTGTACTGTCTCTTCCTCCTCACTTGGTGTATTAAACTTTTGTCCCTTACCCGCGGCTGCGAAGATTAACGACCTCCCAAGGTTAAGCAATGGGTCGATTGGTAACGACGAGCTTTTGCTAAATATGCTACCGATTTTACATTGTTGGATAACCTTTAAATTTTGTTCGAATTCGGTTATGCCAAGGTTTAAGGACTCTTCAACATTTTCCATTGAGAGACAATGGGAAATGATTGCCATTAAGTTGGAAGTGTTTATCCTTCCTGAAGAGGTAGGTCCCAGCAGAGCCCAGTTGGACCCGCAAGACTCACCTTAAACAGGGACGTCTGCGCAGAGACCAACTGGATCCGCAGGACCAACCATGCTCAGAGACGTGACGTCCTTACGCGCAGTACGCAAGCTGGTCCCGCAGGAAATGCCTCCCAATGGTGAAGGACTCCGCCTGTCCCCGCAGCCTCGGATACAAGCCATTAGGGAAGGCCACCCGCGCAGCATGGCTACACGCACAAGGCACTTAGCTCTCGATCATTCAGTGTCACCTGAAGGAATGAGCCAAGCCGGGAGCAATCCCGCACAGAGGCGGGAGGGGGAATACTCCCGCCCAAATAAGCCAGTCCGTATACTGAAGGATCTTTTACTGTACCTGACGAGGTATGGGCGAAAGATCTGATCAGAGATACGACAGCTCACTGATACAGTATGGCGAGCAGCATGCTCCTGTACTGTATCACTATTAGCCGCTGCCTACTCACCAACTACTGCCATACCACGTGCGTAGCCGTCAGTTGGTGGAACAGGAATAGTATACAGCAGGCCTGGTCACTATCAGCCGCTACCTACCCACCAACTACCAGCAGGGCACGTGCGTAGGCTACTGTTGGTGGAACAGGAACACTGTTGCAGCCGGCCATACCTCTTTGGAAACCTACCTTCGGCTATAAATACCACAAATGGTATGACCATCTCATCTTATCATATCTTATTACATTATCTTATATCATCATAATATACCTGATATCTGCTCTAGCAATCTCTTAATATACTTTTATATTTAAAGAGCAATCTAGTCTGATTCTCACGCCGGAGGGTGGTCACAAGGAGGAACCCCCCCCCCCCTTCTCAGTGACGAGCTCACGGTGTCTGTTTTGCAGGTTATCAGAAGAACCATCTTCCAAGGGTCTAACCCCTCGTGGGAAACAGCTATCCAACCCCCAGGTTACCAGTAATCTGTCCGGGGTCCGGTTAGTGTTTCTTCATTGGTGCCATCCGTGCATAAAGCTAGAACTTTATTTTTCTCCAGTTTTTTCAAACTTCTACAAAGATGGTTAGAGAAATTCCGGTAACCACAACCCCAGCTACTAGGGGGAATACCGGCAACACAGTTTTTACGAACACTACCCCGGCTACCGAAGCCGGGGCAAGTGAAGTAAATTTTACGAACACTACCCCACTTACCAAAGCTGGGGCAAGTGCAGTAAATGATCGCCTACTGGGATCCACCGATACCCAGTTTGAGAAACGAAGACTCCCCCGCCAGACTCTCGATGAAGTTAAGGCATGGGCGGAGGCACGACAAAAGGAATTCCAGGCTGAGTTGGACGAACGCTTGCGTTCCGTGCAACAGGCCGACGAATTCGAGTACTGGGAGGATGACTCGGAGGAATCCGACTCCGACGCGAACCCTCGCCATAGGGCAAAAGGGAAGCGTAAGGAGACGGAATCCCAACCGAAAAGGCATTTTGGACAAGCCTTTAAACCAAAAAGCACAGGTGGAAGTCCACGAGACTTCTCCAAAACGTTCAGACCAAACGTTGCAAATGCAGGAATGTCCAAGTTTGCAAGGGACATTGCGGAAGCAATCGCCCCAAAGAGTGCCAAACAAATGCCTAACATAGGCACATATGACGGTTTATCTGATCCAGACGATCATTTGAACAGGTTCATAGCAGGGGCAACCGTCAGCAATTGGACGGAACCCACGTGGTGCTACATGTTCCAAATGACGCTTGTCGGGGCTGCTAGAGCTTGGTTTGATCGTCTACCGGTCAACCACATCTACGACTGGGCAGACTTCCAACAGAAGTTTAGCCAACACTTCAGCCAGCAACGGAAGTATACCGAGGAGCAATGGACAATCCTCAAATGCATACGAGAGGAAGATGAATCTCTGCCAAACTTCATCACTCGCTTCAACTCAAAGAAGCTAAGTTTGGGCAATATCAGCGAAGATCTTGTTCGCGCTGCCTTCATCCAGGGCGCACATGACCCAGAGCTCATCCGCACCCTAACGGGTAAAGATGGCATGCCATCCACATGGGATGGCATCATGACAGCAGCAAAACGCTATGCGGAAACGGAGAAGCAACTGGGTAAAGATCTCCCACGGAGCACAAACCTCTACACCCAGAGGACGAGAGAGGACAACGTCCTCACAGCCCGACTAAATAAAAAACGAAAGCTAGGCATTTGGCAGTCAAGGGTAAACTTTGACACCTCATCCGGCTTGCAACATCGGTTGGGCGGAAGGGATAATGTACAGCCGCACAGAAACTCCAGATGGACGCCACTCACCAAAAGCGTCACTGAGATATTCGCCACTGAAGAGCTCCCGTGGCCAAAACCTCCGATAATCCGACATCGTCACGATGCTGATCGGAGCAAATACTGTGACTTTCACAAGACAAAGGGCCACAACACTGAAGAATGCATAGATGTAAAAGACATGGTCGAAGCATTTGTCAGAGATGGGACGCTCGCGCACCTCGTGGCGCAATAAAGGCTGAGCAGGCGGATGCGTGTAGAACCCCAGCTGGGGAAAACGAATAAAAATTCCAGCTTCAACATTAAGACTACATGCTGCGTAAAGAACTAGATCCCGAACCAGGTGCGTATCGGCTCGATGGCGCTCCCATCCCAACATGGAAGGGAGCTCATTTACACAGTTTGCATGTAAATCAATTCCAATTTGTAAAGAAAAGGCCAAGAGCCACTTCTAATGGAAATGATTCTCTTTTAAGAACATCGAAGCTGATGATTTTACATTTATACTTTTCTGAACACTAATATGCCGGTTTTCACCGCATAATTACGTGAGGTCATTGCATGGGAAGGCGGTCCTACCCGCACGAACCCAAAAAACGTGACAAACCTTCACGCAACCGCGCGTCGAACGGTTAAACTATGCAACACTGGTGACGGCATTCACATTACGTGAAGTCGTTGCGTGGGAAGGCGGTCCTACCCGCACGAACCCAATAACGTGGCAAACCTTCACGCAGGTCAGTTGAAGGAAAAGTTCAATTCTCCCATTAAATGAAAGTGCCGGTCTATCCGCATGAATCATAAAAGGAAACTGAACACTAACCTATCGACAACCGCGCGTCGAATGGTCAAAAACAAAATTCTTAAAAGGATAAGGAAAACCTACACGCAGGTCAGATAAGGGTAAAGTTTTGCCAACCTACTAAGTGCAAGTGACGGTTCTACCCGCACAATCACGAAAGAGGAAACAAAACTTCACACCTATTATCAACCACGTTCAAAGGTTAACTTATCCTCAAAAGATGAGGAAAACCTACACGCAGGTCAGATAAGGGTAAAGTTTTGCCAACCTACTAAGTGCAAGTGACGGTTCTACCCGCACAATCACGAAAGAGGAAACAAAACTTCACACCTATTATCAACCACGTTCAAAGGTTAACTTCTCCTCAAAGGATAAGGAAAACCTACACGCAGGTCAGATAAGGGTAAAGTTTTGCCAACCTACTAAGTGCAAGTGACGGTTCTACCCGCACAATCACGAAAGAGGAAACAAAACTTCACACCTATTATCAACCACGTTCAAAGGTTAACTTATCCTCAAAGGATGAGGAAAACCTACACGCAGGTCAGATAAGGGTAAAGTTTTGCCATCCTACTAAGTGCAAGTGACGGTTCTACCCGCACAATCACGAAAGAGGAAACAAAACTTCACACCTATTATCAACCACGTTCAAAGGTTAACTTATCCTCAAAAGATGAGGAAAACCTACACGCAGGTCAGATAAGGGTAAAGTTTTGCCATCCTACTAAGTGCAAGTGACGGTTCCACCCGCACAATCACGAAAGAGGAAACAAAACTTCACACCTATTATCAACCACGTTCAAAGGTTAACTTATCTTAATGCCTTAGAAATTTCGAAAAGGAAAACCTACACGCAGGTCAGATGAAGGCTAAAGTTTAGCCATCCTACCAAGTGCAAGTGACGGTTCTACCCGCACAATCACGAAGGAGGAAGCGAAACTTTAACCCATTATCAACCACGTTCAAAGGTTCTTATTCTAAACACTTGGAAAATTGCTAATTTAAACTAAGTATGCAAGTCATAAGTTTATAAAGCAAGGAACCCAAAGAAGGAAATAACAATCTTATACGCAAAAAGATTTATATTTCACAAATTAACTATTACAAGAATGGCCGGGTAACTACCCGCCCAAAAGAATAAAACTATACAAGTCTATCTTAGCAATGGGAAGGGATCTTCAGGATCAAGCTTCAGGGCCGCTTCCACTTGGACCCGCTCCGTCAGAAGAACGGGGTGGTTCGAGGAACGCTTTGAGGACAGCTAACCCATCATCAGCAGCAGCTACTTCGTCCACCTTTTCCACCACTGGATGCGGGAAGGCGGCGTATTGGTTCAATGCTTGGTCATAAATGGCTTCGGTATCCACATCGAACAAAGGGAAGTTGGAAGGCGGGACGCCTTTCTCAACAAACCCTAGACCAAGCAGGAAACCGGCCTTTTCCCCATCCTCATGAGAAGCGTTGAGGGCTGCGGTCATAGCATCATCGTAAGAGGTCTCTGAAAAGACCCGACGCACAACCTATAAAGAAGAAATACAAGTATTAGAACCTTTTCTTACAAAAGAAAAGCGAGAAGATAAAGCTAAACATACCTGAGGCAACGCTTCTCGAAGAAGCCATTGGAGGGCAGCTTAAGCTTCTTTATGGGCGCGTTCGGCTTCGCTCTTGTTAAGGTTGGCAAGTAAAACTTCCTTTGCGGCAGCCTCTTCGACGCCCTTAAGCTTCCGCTCGGTGTGGTCAAGCACCCCCCTCTGGTCCAGGATTTCCTGGAGTTTCTTGGCATCTTCCATTGCCAAGGCATCATGAGCGCGTTGGAGAGCCTCTAATTTGGCCTTGAGCTCCTCATTCTCCACACGCAAAGGCTCAGCAACGGCTTCAGCCTTGGCAGCCCTCTCGGTTGCGTTTCGCGCAGTCTCCCTGGCCAGCCGAAGCTGTTCATTCACAGCTTGGGCAGCCTTGGAGCGGGCCTCGAGTCGCGCCTGAACTTCAACCTCGAGGGCCTTGAAGGCCTTCTCCTTGTCGGCGGCAGCTGCCGCCAGCTGTTGGTTCTCCTCCCGAAGAGCACGCGCCTCAGATACGTCCTTGGCGCGAGCTGCTTTCAACTTGTCGTTCTCACGACAAAGCAGCTCGACGCGCGGCTGCATCCGGGCTTGGAGAACCCGAAGCTCATTGGTTAGCCTACCCTCCTGGTAGCTAGCCATGGCTTCCCCCAACGCACCATGAGGAGCAGCGTGGCGAGCCCAGTCCACGCACTCCACAGGGGTACGAAGGGTTGTTCCTCGGCGTATGTTCCATCGCGGAACATACACTTCATTGGAATCCGACACTGCAAAAGAAACAAAGGCAGTAAGGAAAAGATGATAAAAAAACAAGGGAAAAAGAAAGGAACCCTAGGCCGATAGCCGCCAAACCCATCACCTGAACCTAAAGGAAATCCATCCAACAGGTCAGGCAGACGGGAAGGTGGCAAAGATCGGCGGGAAGCCCTGCGCGTACCTGATGGTCCGGCCGTCGGTGCCGGTGGCGCGGGCATGGTGGCAGCCGCCGTGGTCGCCGCCTCGTAGTCAGCAGCAGCAGTAACCGCCGGCTCTGTGAAGGATGCTGTAAAAATCGCACTCACGGCCGGCGGGGACGTCATCTCAGCTGGAACAGTCTGCTCAGGACAACTGAACCAGCGGAAGCAGGCGCGGTCACCTGGGTCGACGCCTCAGGTAGGCTGACCAAGCCTACCGTCATTGGCGGAAGGGTACTCCTCTGCGCTTCACCCCGGAATGCGTCAACATCCACGCCTGCACAAAGAGGAGAGTGTTGGATAAATTTATGAAGTGATAAATCTACAGACATTATGATTGTACTTACGGGTTTTCTTGACCCTGAACGTACGGACGGGCGGGGAGGAACCCGATGGAGCCGGCCTCTTGGTTCCGGTCACCGTCGTCCTCGTTGGTTCTCCGGAGGTAACGGTCGTAGCCTCCGGAGCAGTGGTCTTCTCACCACCGGGCTTCCCCGCCACTTCTTCACTATCTGACTCCGAGTCAGATAGAACCACTGGATCAGCTGTGGAGGCCTTCTCCTTCCCCTTCACGCCTGCAGCAGCCTTCTTCTTCCGCACCAACGGAGGAGCATCTGAGGATTCCTCAGAAGAAGACGGGTCAGGAATTCCAGCAGCGGGTACAGCATTGAGGGATTGAGGAAAGAATATCGCCTTACCTGGCCGCCGGTGGCTCAGGATCTCGTGGCCCAGCGGATAGACCTCCACAAACCGATCCGCCGTTTGCTCCAGGATGGGCAACTCGCCCTCGTCCAGAGCACGAGTACCCATCCGCGCAGGACCGTCGGTTTCCCGCGGGTACAGAAGCGACTCCAAATCATTTCCCTCTGAAAGAATAAACAGTTAGAAGACAAACGCGTATCAAAAAGAAAGACAAGACATACCATAGGGAATAGAGTTCAAACCTTATTCGAGAAGGATGGGAACCTGAGACGCATCCTTCCACACCCGGCTCATCCCTAACATGACCATCCCGGACTCCGCAAACCGGTAAACCGGAGATTGGATCCGGGATATCTTCGAAAACCATTCCGCCTCCTGGTAGTTGGGGGCGTGAAGGCTCGGTATCGCTTGGCCATTTTTAAACTTCATGGCAAGGGGGATGGCGCGGGCAGAAATGTAGAAGAATTCCTGCTTCCACGCGCGAAGACTGCGCTCGGTGTCGCAAATCTTCAGACCCTTAATACGGGTCGTCAAGGTGTACCACCCCTGGATGCACCTCCAGGTATAGAAGGTCATCAGGCGGTCCACATGGGGCTCGATGCCCAAAATCCGGCACACCCACTCAAAATGGCGAATCTTGGCGATCGCCATGGGGTGCAGCTCGGTCAAATGAACACCGTGCCTCTCAAGGACACGGTAAACAAATTTTGTCAATGGGAATCTAAGATTCCCATAGACAAAAAATGCAGCATAAACCCCGATCTTGCCTCTGGGGGCATCGTACACGGTCTGGTGGGATTCAGGAAACTCAGGCTCGAGATGATCGAGCATGAACTTCCTGACAACATACCGGTACTGATCGCCGGGCAGAGCACACTGGCACTCGCCAGCAGTACCCCTGTCATCGGCTATAGCTTCAGCATCACGAGAAGACATCTTGCAGAGAGAAGAGAACGATTTCGAGAGAATGCTCGATTGAATAAAGGAGTATTCGCCGGAAATCGCCTTAAAGATGAAGAGAAGAGTTAAAAGTGTGAATTGCAAATAACCCTCTCCCCCTTTATATAGTAATCGCAATTAATGCGGTGAATTTAATGCGGAGGAGAGAGAAATCGAATGTGCAATGAAACTATGACACGTGGCAAAAAGCAAGCTGGCAACAGCTGTTGAAAGGACGTATGCCAGTAATTTCGCGGCCACGCGCCCGAAAAATCGCGCCCACGCGCCTGAAAAAGCGACTGGAATGACCATGTTCTGTCACGTCACCATAACTTCCTGCACGTCCTGACACAGTCAGAAGAAACCGTCGCACGACGTTTCAGAGGTTTGGACTGTTATCTTTTCACCAACTCTTTGAATTTCAAAATTCAAAATTCGAAAATATTAAAAAGTAAGCGGGAAAATACCCCTTACCCCTTGGCAAACAAGTAACCGTAAGACGGCTGCGGGTACAGTGTTAAGGCAAAACCCTTCACATACCTAGCACCCGCAGGGAATTGAAGCCAAGAAAACCTTGGTGAACAAGTAACCGTAAGACGGATGCGGGTACAGTGTAAAGGCAAAACCCTTCACATACCTAGCACCCGCAGGGAATTGAAGCCAAGAAAACCTTGGTGAACAAGTAACCGTAAGACGGATGCGGGTACAGTGTTAAAGCAAAACCCTTCACATACCTAGCACCCGCAGGGAATTGAAGCCAAGTACCTCGGCAACCAAGTAACTATAAGACGGGTGCGGGTACAGTGTAAAGGCAAAACCCTTCACATACCTAGCACCCGCAGGGAATTGACGCCAGGAATACCTTGGAAGTAAAGTAACCGTAAGACGAGCGCAGGTACAGTGTTAAGGCAAAACCCTTCACATACCTAGCGCTCCGCTGGGAATTGAAACCAAGAAGGATCTTCTGGGCAATGCTTGCGGAAACGGAAATAACATCCCCGCATAGCGGGAACGTCGAGAACTACGTTGTTTAAAGCTCCAGGATGGAATTGGTGGTCTTAACATAATTGATCACTATGTTCAAAACTACCAAAACCTCATGGAAAATACATACAACTGGGACTCAATGCTCCTGACTTGCGAGGAGGTTACAGACCTACCCGCATCATACCCAAAGACCAAGCAGGAAACTCGGGCATTTCTGCAAGTGACAAGGACTTCCGCGGAAAGAATCCCCATGGAAAACCTTACAAAACCCTTTTCAAAACCCTTTGCTCAAGTCCAAAAGTTCACCTCACTTTATTAAACACTCATGAGAAGAACATTGGACTGGGGGGGCTTGAAGAGGTAGGTCCCAGCAGAGCCCAGTTGGACCCGCAAGACTCACCTTAAACAGGGACGTCTGCGCAGAGACCAACTGGATCCGCAGGACCAACCATGCTCAGAGACGTGACGTCCTTACGCGCAGTACGCAAGCTGGTCCCGCAGGAAATGCCTCCCAATGGTGAAGGACTCCGCCTGTCCCCGCAGCCTCGGATACAAGCCATTAGGGAAGGCCACCCGCGCAGCATGGCTACACGCACAAGGCACTTAGCTCTCGATCATTCAGTGTCACCTGAAGGAATGAGCCAAGCCGGGAGCAATCCCGCACAGAGGCGGGAGGGGGAATACTCCCGCCCAAATAAGCCAGTCCGTATACTGAAGGATCTTTTACTGTACCTGACGAGGTATGGGCGAAAGATCTGATCAGAGATACGACAGCTCACTGATACAGTATGGCGAGCAGCATGCTCCTGTACTGTATCACTATTAGCCGCTGCCTACTCACCAACTACTGCCATACCACGTGCGTAGCCGTCAGTTGGTGGAACAGGAATAGTATACAGCAGGCCTGGTCACTATCAGCCGCTACCTACCCACCAACTACCAGCAGGGCACGTGCGTAGGCTACTGTTGGTGGAACAGGAACACTGTTGCAGCCGGCCATACCTCTTTGGAAACCTACCTTCGGCTATAAATACCACAAATGGTATGACCATCTCATCTTATCATATCTTATTACATTATCTTATATCATCATAATATACCTGATATCTGCTCTAGCAATCTCTTAATATACTTTTATATTTAAAGAGCAATCTAGTCTGATTCTCACGCCGGAGGGTGGTCACAAGGAGGAACCCCCCCCCCCCCCTTCTCAGTGACGAGCTCACGGTGTCTGTTTTGCAGGTTATCAGAAGAACCATCTTCCAAGGGTCTAACCCCTCGTGGGAAACAGCTATCCAACCCCCAGGTTACCAGTAATCTGTCCGGGGTCCGGTTAGTGTTTCTTCACTTCCGCTGGTGTCGTGTACGGATTCAGATTCGGATCTTTTATGTTTCGTGGATGATCCGGTTTCGATTATTGTTTGTGGTAATAATTGGAGTCTTTTGAGTTTAAGCAAACAATCTATAATATTTCTCCAGCCTCCTCTTATTGAGTTTTTAAAGTTGTTTGCAACCGTAAAAACCGCAAGTGTCGCCATTCGCGGTTTTAAATCATGCCCAAACGAAAACAATGTTTCTTCGGCCGAGGCGTACGGGTTCAACAACGTCGTGAACTTACAAAACGACGAAAGAAGCTCGTCGAGCGAGTCTTGTAACCCGTACTGGCATATTCACGCGATAGCGAATAACCCCTCGATGCACTCGTGAATAATGTCTTCGTCCTCGGTGTGTTCGAATATTGCGGAGAGTGTCGCGACGGTGGGGCCCGCGATGGCCGCGAACATGTCACGGCCGATGTTGTCGTCGAATTCGCATAAAATGTATGGGATTACTTTTTTGGACCGGTTTATGATCTGGACCCACCGGCTCGGGTTCATGTCGGTGACCGCCCCGTTTTGGCCGAATATTGTTATCGCTTTTGTCGAGATGGATTGGAAAAGTTCGGTCAAGATATCTCGCGGGAGATTTTGACCGCCGTTGATGAGTCTGTTGTTTCTAATAAACTCGTCTTCGGTCATTTTCTTTTTGACTTGTGGGTTGTGTTGGTCGGTGTTTAGCATAATAACCGAGTAGCATAATACAAAGACCGCTTCCGAGTTGACGAATATTTCGGACGATTGTTGTTCGTAGAATCTTTCAGAAAACGCTTCTAATATTCTTTGAATCTTTTGGGATTCTCCCGGGAGTCGGAAGGTTTCTAGATAGGTTCGTAAACCTGTGTCTAGAACCAGACCTGTGAAAGACAGTAGTTTAGATTTATTAATGTAAAGTAAAGTAAAAGTAACATTTGTTGTTAAAAAAAACAAACCTCTGAACTCGAATGTGTCGGTGAACTCTTTGAGTACTTTAAGGTTGAACTCACTTGGGTCACCTAAGTAGTCACCAATCTTTGTTTTGTCTAGCCCTGGAGTGTACCTTAAAAACATAGAACATCAATTAGTGACACAAACTAATGATTTATTATTATTATTATTATTTAAAAGTTTAAATATATTCTTTTATTAAAAAAACTGTTAATATTCTATATATAATAGTGTTTATATTGAAGCAGAAGGCAAATAGAAAACCGGGAATTAAGGTTTGGTTTTATACATGTCTCTGCTCTAAACCAAACCACCAAACTTGTTTAATTTTTTTTTTAATTTTCATGTATAAGTTTCATGAAAGTTTTTTAAGGTTTTTTTAGGCTCATATCTATTGTTTATCATTTAAGTTTTTTCAGACAAACAATAGGTGGAAAAAACAATTAGCTTTTTAAAAAAAAAAATTAGACAAACATAAAAAGCCTGTATATAAAATAAAAATCGACCCATAACCAAACCGAACCCATACAAAATATTGTGAATTGAAAATCCGAAACCGAACAATATTTTAAAACCAAAAAACAGAAATCGAAGCTTTTTCAAAATCCGAAACTTCGGTTTTCATTCAATATGTACCAAAAACCAAATCATTCACACCCCTACCTTAAAAACATCGCAAATCCTTTGGGGTCAGGTGGGTCCGGTATCAATTTCGATATCTTCAAATAATCCAACCCTTTTTTCTCGTCTCGATTAAAATGACTCCCCGCGATCATCAACTTCCGCTTTTGCACCTTTCGAATCCTCACCGCTTTTATCCATTCTCCATAATCCGAATCTTTATCAACAATTTCTTCCCAAAACGGTTTATACTCCGTTATCTCAACGGGGTACGCCCCTTTAGGGCTCGAATGGTTTTGCTTATCAACATTATCCGCAATGTTGTGAATCAAAACCATGAGCCCTTCAAAAGCTTGCAATTGTAAGCTGGTGGTGGTGACACTGGCCCCCGGTGCACCACCACCAGATAAAAATGCATGCTTACATAAATTTTTCCCAATATCTTCAAACACATTGTAAGATAAAGGATCACAATCATAGTTGATATACACTTCTATTAAGAATGTGGGTTGTCTACAAAATGTTACAATCCCTTCTAATGTGAGTTCTTGTAACGAAATCGAATAACCTTGAACGGTTAGCGTCTTGACCAACACGAATAAGAAGAATGCTTCGAGTTGTAATCGAATAGATTCGCGATGAAAGTCGTATATGTTCCAAACCGTGCTACAAATCATTGATAAAACTAACGGGTTCGATGTAGCTGTCCCATAATGGATCAAATGATGAAAAAGATCATCTTGAACCATTCGGAGAAGCTTTTTATGTCGCCCGATGCTATCTCCGCTTAACTCGAGGGCCGAGTTTATTAAAACGAGCGCGAAAACTTGAACGTCTTCGTCCGCGGTTAACGCGGGCGAGCCTTCGGTTTCCGTTATTCCGACGACGTTTAATAAAGTACAAAGAAAATGAAATATGTCAACCGCGCAACGAATCCCGTACCCGGATTCGTCGACGGAGTCCTCGTTATCGGACTCTGAATTCTCCCAGGCTTCGATTTCATGAAGCTGGGAGAATACGATTTGGATAATATCGTGCATTGTGTGGCGCGCTGTTCGTTGTAACAAATCGCCTTGGTGGGCCGACTGCTGGACCACCTGGAAACACGTGTTAACGACCGTGCATACTTCATGGTCGTTAAGCATGACGGAGGCCAGGTGACGCATCACCGCGGCCAACACTTGTAAAATTTTTATCATAACTGCTCCTTCTGTCACCGGGTGTGTCTTTTCCAGACGGCACCCGGTGACAGCCATGATCACATTGGCCATTACCTCGTGAGCCCCAGGCGTCCTTTGGTCAAACATGTTGAGTTTCATTATTTTTAGACAGAATTACAAATTTTGTCCTTTAAAAAAAGCCAAATTACGGTTCGTGTCCTTTTTTTAGTTTCCTTGCAGGCGGTGTACTTTAAACCTTTTTTTTCTACACGTTATGTCCTTTACGCTAACTGGGTTAGAAAAACTCAGTTAAATACCCTCACATGAGATGCATGTGAGGGCATATTGGTCTTTTCGTCTGTACCTGCAAACAAAACCCCTTTAAGTCAAACAAAACCCCTTGAAGACCAATATTAATAAAAACCCACATCGATAGGAGATAATAATACGATTACAACCGGAGAGTAAGGTCAAGCTCAGCATGATTCTCCGGTGGAGGCGCAACATGAAACACAAACTCCGAGGCGGCGTCGGCGTCATAGGAGTGGTCGGAGCTGGAGCGGTGGTGGCGGAGCTGTGGTGGTGGCGAATAAGCAGTGACGGAGATGGAGCGGTGGTGGCGGAGCTGTGGTGGTGGCCGGAGTGGTTGGTGGCGGCGGTGTACGGAGCTGTGGTTGGTGGTCGCAGATCTGAAAAATCGAAATCGCAGATCTTAATTCATGGCCGGAGTGGCTGGTGGCAGAGCTGTGGCGGCGTCTGCGTCATAGGAGTGGTCGGAGCTGGAGCGGTGGTGGCGGTGGCGGAGCTGTGGTGGCGGTGGTGATGGTGTTTGAGGATATCCATGGGCGGAGTGGTTGTGGTATGGTGATGGTGGTGGCGTAGAGAGAGAACTAAGAGAGAAAGGAGGGGAAGGTAAAGATCTGCAAAATGAAGAAGAAGAAGAAGTTGCAGGGTAGGCAAAAAGACCAATATGCCCTCACATGCACCTCACGTGAGGGTATTTAACTGAGTTTTTCTAACCCAGTTAGCGTAAAAGGACATAACGTGTAGAAAAAAAAAGTTTAAAGTACACTGCCTGCAAGGAAACTAAAAAAAGGACACGAAGCGTAATTTGGCTTTTTTTAAAGGACAAAATTTGTAATTCTGTCTTATTTTTAAAACTGATGAGAGGGCCACAGCGGTGGCCCCCGCAGGGACCCCATCAGATGATATAACATCCAAAAAAGGTGAGATATAGATTGACGGGTCGACCTGTTTCCATGGTTGTTGGTTAGTAAAAATAAGCGTTCTTAACGATTTTAACGATTGGGGTATGGCGGAATCTAACGCGTCGTCTTGATAATAATGGGAGGCCGAGTCGGTTCTCCGACGGATAACCGCGAGAACCGCCCCTACCTCGGTGTTTAACATGCATGAGAGGCCTAAATCTTTGCTTCTTTTAATCCTACTCGTTTTCTCGTCATCTTCGTCATCATATTCGTCTTCGTCGTCTTCATCTTCGTCCTCGTCCTCGTCGTGCGCGGGATCTTCCTCAGATCCTCTTCTGGATCATATCTTTTATTCATTTGGTTTAGTAATATGAAATGGCCTATATAGTTTATACAAGTTAGAATAATATGTTAGAGCAAGGGTAGTTTAGTAATTTATTGTCGAGTATGAAACAAAGACATATATGATATTGTTGTGGTTTGTGGAGGTAAACAAGAGGCTAAACCGAATAATAGTACCTTAAATTTCTCTTTTATGTTTTTGTTTTCAATGGTTGTAAACTATATTTAGAATGTTTCTATTATCAATCTTGCATATGTGCATATTAATCTCGGGGCGTCAGTTATGTTGGGTTGGTGGAATAAAGGATTTCATATTGGTGGATTGACAAATTGGTTAGGTGAACTAAAACACAAAGCGTATACGGGTTTGTGTGAAACTACTCGCAAGTTGGACTTGATTGTCAGAAACAAAATTTAAAACGAGCTGAGCTCAAGCTCTTGTAAATTAAACATATCGAGCTCTCGACTTGTGGTCAACGGGTCAATAATAAGGCAAATTGGATTATAATGAACCCATTCTTACATATTGGTCGACGGTGAGTCCAGCTTCAAATGTAATTTCTGACAATCCCAACTTTCAATATATTGATCTACAATAATCTTTAGCTAACAGATGTTTAACACCGTTAGTTTTTGATGAGCTGGACGACTGACATGAGCTGGACCGTATAGACAAATCACCCTTCCGGCTCATCAAAAACTAGCGGTGTTAAGCATCTGTTAGGAATGGATTGTTGTAGGTAAATATACTGAAAGCTGTGATCGTCATAAATTAAAATTGAAGTTGGGCTCCTCGTCAGTTAGGGATGAGATCGGTACTGTATTCATGCCCAAAAGTATCCATACCAAGAATCAGTAAAGTAAATCTGGATGCCTTACCGAATTTTAATGTACGGGTTCCGTTACATGTACTTTAGGTACGATAGGGATAAGCTTGAGACGGTACCGGTACCAACCGATACCGATCCTAAAATTTGAAAATATATGTATAATAACGGTATTAAATGCAAAAATTCGAAAAACACCGGTATCATACCGAACCGGTACCGAAACTCAAAACTTTGTATGATTCGGTACCGGTACATATACGGTACCATACCAAATCGGTACCTTCTCAAACATCATTTATTCAAAAATAATTGAATTCCAACAATTAATCTTAAAACACCAAACAAAAGTTATAGAAAACTATTTATTATATATCTTGTAATATTCAAATCAAAATCCATCATCCATAATTCCATGTATTCACACTACAAAAATCAATATATAAGATTTAAAAGAATTAATAATCTATAAATATATATATATAACCATCCAAACTAAAAACTAATGAACAAGATAAGTGATTGCAAGTGCCACAACTAGAAGTACATAGGCCACCCCTTGATCGATCGCCGAACTGTCGTTCGCAGGAATCGGAGCGGGAGAAGGAGCGAATTCTTGAGCTTGTGTTACATCAAACATAGCCATGAACATGTAACCAATGAAAGCAACAACAAGTGATCTTGAACTCATCATTTTGTAATCAAATGATATTAAAAAGTGGATATGGGTTTTGATGGTGGAATATGTATGAATAATGGGTTGATGATTTGAGATGTTATGAGTTTGTATAAGTAATAATGAGAATATATATTATGGAATATGAGGTAAAGTGGAAGGTACGCGTGAATTGAAGGAGTGTTATTATGTTGACTGGCTGGCTGCCAACGTGTTGACTTGACTCGTTTGTCACGCGAAAGGAATACTAGTTGCTACTTGCTAGGAAACTATATTATTATTATTATTATTATTATTATTATTATTATTGTTCTAGAAATTTTAATATATTAGTTTATGATATTTAAAAAAAAGGTTATTTCCACATATGGTTCCTATGAAATGGAATCAGATACTTGCAATTTATGTTTAAAAGTAATCACTATTTATGTTGTTGATCATGGGTGTTATATGTGTTGGGTTGATAGATTAAGCGGGTTATTTTAAAGTTAGCTTTAATATATTATTTTAGTTTGTTTGTATTACATAACTATATTTGACTCAATGATATTAAGGTGTTGGATAAAACTTTATTTTTTTTAAAGGTGAAAGATCAAGTCATGTCATTATTGAAAAAAAAGGTTATAATAGTAGAGTTATGGATTAATATTAAATAAAAGATTGTAAATATTATAATCAACAGTAGAAAATTGAAAATATATCTAAAGTAATACATATTTTAAAATAAAATATATTCATGGTAATTAAGATTAAAATTCAGTGATTAACGATAATCAGTATACTTATAGAAACTAATTAAGCTAAATATTATCAAATCATGTGGTGTTTTTATGCCCAAGATTAAATGGAATGTTATTAACTTATAACTTATAAGCCGCCTCTTAGGTCATGGGGTATACTCTAACCTTTACATAGGTTAAAATGACATGTCACTTTAAAGACGGATTAACGCACTCCCTACTTGTGTTAAAGTGTGTTAAAAAGCCTCATGTATTATGCTTTTAACGGGTTAAAATGAACAATATGTATTAATTATGTATTAATTACTAATTGATTTGTTATTTTAATTATGTATTAATATGAGAGAAATGAAGTTAAATGAGTTAAACCACTTCCTTTGAATGATATAGAGTTAAAAGGAATAATTTAGTAATGTGAAGCTTATGTATAATTAAGATGTGTTAGAGTATACATCATTTGCATTTATAAAATATCAAATTGTAGCATTAGCAGCCTTCACTTGGGCTCACAACTGCATGGGACATACAGACATAGTGTGATTTACAACTGGAAATAAGACATCTTAACGGCCCAAAAAACGTTTAGCCCAAAAAGTCCCAACATTTACGATAAAAATTAAAGGTGTGCAAGGAAAAAAAAACTGATTAAACCGAAAATTTCAAGTCGAAAGAAAAACTGATCGGTTTTATGTTTTTGTCATTGAACCGATTTCTAGATTTTTAATTTTTATTTTAAGTAATTTGTAAGAATTTAATAAATATAACTTAAATATTATTATTTTTTTTGCCAAATATATAATAATCAATTAGTTAATAATTAACAAAATTATTTATATCTAAATTCGTTATTTTCGGCCAATTTTTTTTCGGCCTAAATCAAGTTCAAATGTCAAAAACTGAAACCCGCACCAAACCAAAAAACCGAAACCAAAATTGAATGGTCTCAAAAATCCGAAGTTTCGGTTGGTTTTAGGCCAAAACCGACCCATGCACACCCCTAGTTGATTAAAATTATTATAGTTGCTTATATTTAATTACTTGGCATAAATGACACTTCTTGTTTATTCCTTAGAATCAAGGAAGATTTTTGGTTCTGTCTTGCTCACCTCTATTTGATATGCATCTTGTGCTTATGGAGGACTTATTACAGTGATTATGTAGTAACAAAAGTTACTCAAACATGCATATTTATAAATTTTCTTGATTGTAACATAATCTTCATATTTGACCACATGTAACATGTCTAAATATATAAAATTGTCGCATTTTTTATACAAGTCATCTAAATATATAAAACCGAAACAAATGATGAAAGATCTGATGCTAACAACATGAAAATAATATACTTCAATCTAAAGCTTAGGTTCACATACCATTTGATTCAAAATACATAGAAATCAAATTGCATACCAGAGTACTAAAGAAACTAAATATGTTACATATTACTTTGTGATGCTAGCTCAAATAGCACGGCCACCCCAAACATACTCTTTGCGATGTTTCTGCATCGAAACGAGCCTGGATGGTTTGTTGGAGAGCACACACACCGCCTCATCGTCCCTTGGGTTTCACGACCATGTTCCACCACCACGTTTCGTGGTGGTTGGGAAATGAACAACCTTGTTTTCATAAGATTCTCCACACCAGAATAACAAGAGCTTTGATAACACATTTTGTCCTCCTTACAACTTTTAAGAAAAGAATATAATGGTTATCTTGGTATATATACCGTACCAATGAGATAACTTTAGAACAAATTCTTTCTAAGGAATTGCTTTATGATCATGAAAAAGTTAGTGTTTTTCTATATGACAATATTTGTGACAAATGTGAGTCATAGACACCTCACTTGGCCAAACCTTTTGCCTCTCAAAAAGTGTGGCAGCCCACATGAGTCCATAAATTAATCAAGTGTCATGAGCCTAATACTTGCTTGACCATTATTATCTTAACCAAAAAAAATTATTATCTTAAGTACATATATGCCAACTGACAATCAGCGGCGATCCAGAATATTTTTCTTAGATCAGGTTTTTCGGTATTCGTATGTCTATGAATATTAGTTTGTGCTTTTGAGTGTACAAGCTACATATAGCGTGTTGGTTTTAATTTGGTTTGTATTAACATTTTGTAGGTGATTTCAATTTCAACTTTAGTTATTTAAAAAAAAATGTGTACGACGACCGTAAAATTGTGACTATTAGGTTAATACTTGTGTCTTATATCTCTATACTAGAGATCCGAGGTTTGGAACATGTCCCGACACACAAACTATTAATTGTTTGTTGTTTGTTGTAGAGTTTGATCGATCCCATGTCCTTTCCTTAAAAGGGTAGCATGGTTACCTATGGTCCTATACAATAATATGCATTGTGTTATTTTCGTCACAAAGATAGATTATATGAGTAAATGTCTGAAAATGTACGTGGTCTTTTCAACTATATAGGTAATATATAAAAAGAAAAATAAAAATTGCTGAATAACTTGATCCGGTATCCAAAAGGGGTTTGGTCGTATTAAAGTCATGTCAAATTAAGTATTAGAAACGTCGTGAATCATAATTCATCAAAATGACGGGTAGAGGTGGTAAGACAACAAGTCGTACAAATTAGGCAACAAGTTAGGTGAAAACGGCTAATTTTTGTGGTTTATGCCGAGTTACTACCAAAACTTTTTTTTGGCTTGTTATAAACATTTTAAGTGCTAAATACACATACAAATGCTATTTTAACTTGGTCACTTGACAAAATACAATTATACATCAATGGTGTGTGTTTTGAATTGCATCTATGTGCTCTCTTTGTATACTTTGCATGTATTATAAATTTACAATATTGTCAAGAATATAATGTTTAGCATGCATAAAATGGCCCATATTCTAATATAATTATGTGAGAGTGGGAATATGATGCTTTCTTTATATGATTGATGAGGATTCATGTTTGTGTGTGGGGGGTACTATTCATGTTCCTGGTCATATGTCAGTAGGATTAGTTAACAAAAAAAATTTAAAATTTTGATAAAGTTAAATTTAGAAAGAAAATATATATTAAAATATTTAAAAGTTACTTTATTTATATTTTTTACACAATAAACCAAATCATCCTAACATCATTTCTACAATCATATATGTAAAATTTTTAATGGTAAAATGAGCTTTTATATTAGTCAAAATATAAATGATGGTAAGACTTTTGTTACTTTAACTTTTATTATTGTTTTATGACAGAATTACAAATTTTGTCCTTTAAAAAAAGCCAAAAACCGGTTCGTGTCCTTTTCTAAGTTTCCTTGCAGGCGGTGTACTTTAAACTTTTTTTTTCTACACGTTATGTCCTTTACGCTAACTGGGTTAGAAAAACTCAGTTAAGTATGACATGTGCCAGACATGTGATGGGCATTTTTGTCTTTTCGTCTACTGGTAGTTATTTATAATTAAAAAATAAATTAATATATTATAACAAAAATAAATAATAGATATTAAATATATACTCTCTCTCTCTCTTCCCGTCTTCTTCCTCTCTCTCTACTCTCTCCCTCCCTCTCACTACACCTCCCGTCTTCTTTATCTCCAGGCAGGTCAAGAAACCGGGCTCCCAAACCCGGTCGGAGTCAAAGCGGCTCACCCAACTCGGGCCTGCTCCGGAGAAGAAAAGGCAGCAGCCACCATGCGGGTCAACCCGAACCCGTTATGTCAAGATCCGGCAGCTTAAGGCCATTGGAAGCCCTGTCGCCGCTCCGGGAAGGTCCGGATCCGAATGACCCGGCGGCGGACTTCGCCGGAGACCCTACAAATATTACCCCCAATTTCCAACCAAAAACCCTACAACAAAAGATTAACCCGATTAAAACAAAAATTATCCTTCATTAACGGCGATTGGTTTCAAGATTTGGCTAATTACCCATTAATGCCATTTGCCCATAAACCCAACGGGTCAAACCCAAACCCAGATGGAGGTGGGGCCACTGGATGAAGGGTCAGCTGTGTCGTGCTCCGGCGGGTGGTTCACATATGAAGAAATGAAGAAGATGAACACGATCTGGGTGTGGTGTGATGCTTCAATATATTAGAATATTGATTTTATTGATTTGATTTGTGAGAGGGGATTTGTGGGTTTCTGGGTTTCTGGGCGTCAGAACGAGGGGAGTCGACGTCGGAGATGGGAGTCGGTGTCGGAGATGGAGCGGTGGTTGGTGGCGGACCTGTGGTGGCGGTGGTGATGGTGTTTGAGGTCTGCAAGAATGGTGATGGTGATGGTGGTCTGCAAGAAGAAGAAGAAGAAAAAGAAGAAGAAGAAGAAGTTGCAGGTAGACGAAAAGACAAAAATGCCCTCACATGCGTCTCACGTGAGGGCATTTAACTGAGTTTTTCTAACCCAGTTAGCGTAAAGGACATAACGTGTAGAAAAAAAAAGTTTAAAGTACACCGCCTGCAAGGAAACTTAGAAAAGGACACGAACCGGTTTTTGGCTTTTTTTAAAGGACAAAATTTGTAATTCTGTCTTGTTTTATTTGTTCATCATATTTTATGAAAACCAATAACTGAACCGGGAAAACTTGAACCTGAACTGACCCCACTCAACTCGAAAACTCAAACCTTAGAAGAGACTAACCCGAACCAAAATAATTCGGGTAGGTTCTTGGGTCTTAATTCTGGGTTTCGGGTCAACATGAATAAACCTTTTTGTTTTAAACCTGATATTATTAGCAGGTTTAATGGAGTTCGATTATGGTTCAGTTTAATGAGTTTGGAATAAATGATTTTTGAGACTGTTTTATCAATTAGTAAGTTCAATCGTGTTTGTTAATGGTATATTCTGTTAGGCTTAGTTGTTTAATCGAGTATGGTTCAATCGACTATGGTATAATTTGTCTAGTCGATTATAATATCGTGACCATAAATCTAGGCGCTTTTTCCGTTAACCAAGTTTTTTTTATCATTTTCTATTTTAAGATACTCGAAACCCAACCTAAAAAACCCAACACCCAGGAAAATCATGAGAGATTTGATTTGGGCTTTGGATTTAAATTTAAAACGTTGAAACCAAAAAAAAAAAAAATAATAATAATAATAAAATAAAAATAAAAAACGCCACACTAACTAAACCCAAAGAACCCCATTTGAAAACTACATAATAATAAAAATAAATTAACTAAAAAGCATTTAAAAATTCATAAACATGTATCAATCAGCCATGGTGGAGGATTGTGTACGTTGATGAATCTGATATTAAAACAAAACATTATTAATAAAACAAAACAGAAGCTTAAAACTACCAACTCACTAGTCAAGTTTTAAAGTTTTAATAAATAATAATCCAAGAACCTTAACATTATTAATTCTCCCACATTATCCACTTGTTCAACACTCATTTTAACATGACCGGAGGCAAGAGTAACAACATACAAGCAAAGCTAGTAAGTATGTAACTTTTAAGTTTATTATGTCAGAGGTATGCATAACAAAACAAAAAAAAAAGGTTTTGAAATCGAAAAACCGGACTATTTGGTTTTAAGTTTTTGTAAAAACTGAATTTATTGTTTGGTATTGGTTTTGCATGTGATAAAAACCGAAAATAGAATCTAACTAAATCTATACATTTTTATTTTCTTTTTTAAGTAATTTATTAAAATTCAATAAATATGTAACTCAAGTATTTTAGACCAAATACATAATAATCAATTAGTTATTGATTTAAAAAGTAATTGAGGCCCAATTTCATTATTTTTGGACCATAAACTTTTTTTCCCAAAATTTCCAAGCTCAGATAGCAAAACTGAAACCAATTACAAAAACAGAAGTTTTGGTATTGGTTTGGTATTTTTTAATTGCAAATAATTTATATAAACTTAATTATGTAACTCAAATATTTTAGCCAGAGTTATAATAATCAATTAGCTATTAATTAACAAAATAAATTAAGCCCAAACTCGTTATTTTGTGCCAAAAAAAATTTTCCAACCCAAAATTTTAAGTTCAAACGGCAAAACCGTCCCGTTTTCAAAAATTCATAAACTGAAGTTTCGGTTTTAAGATCATTAATCCGAAAACTGAAATCTCCATGATTCTTAGGTAATCCTCGGCGACATGGGAACCGGAAAAACAAGCATTGTATTAAGATTTGTAAAAGGCCAATATTATGATTACCAGGTTCAATTTCATAATTTCATCATATCATCACCTTGAAAACCTTTAGCTACATGATTACTAATTTATTAATCATTATAATATTATCATTAACTTGTTAACTAATCCAGGAGTCTACAATAGGAGCAGCATTCTTCACACAAATAGTATCAATAAACAAAACTAATGTAAAGTTTGATATATGGGACACTGCGGGACAAGAACGGTATCATAGTTTAGCTCCTATGTACTATCGTGGCGCGGCTGCAGCCATTGTTGTGTATGACATCACCAACATGGTAATAAGTTTGTAGATTTTGTAGCTTAAGATTCAAATGATCCATGAAAAGAAGAACTTATGATTTTGTTTGTAGGTTTCGTTTCAACGAGCAAAGAAATGGATTGATGAACTACGAAAACAAGGTAACCTGAATTTGGTTACGGTTTTGGTGGCGAATAAAGCGGATTTGAAGACTAAAAGAGAGGTTGAAATTGAGGTGTGCATTTGTGTATGTGTATATATATATACATAGACAGGATCATGAGAGAACTCATACTACATATACGCGGTGTATGACACTACACATATTATATTTGAATTTTAGAACCAGTGCCGGCTTTGAGGGCTGATCACCCGGTAGGCCCGAATTTTTAATAATTTATATACATTTTTACGAAAAAAAACAATATGTATTTATAATATTTAAACTCAATTACTCAACTCATTTAAGCATGTTTTCATTTTAAAAAAATTGCACAACCCAATCAATATAAGTAAGCCCATTTAAAAATTTTAATTGTTAAACCCAACAAAAAAAAATTTACTTAAGGCCCAAACTTTTTTTCGCCTTCAGCCCAAAAATTTTAATAATTCTCGGAGACGACCCTGATTAAAACTATGTATGATATATTGCATATACGTAGTATGGAGTTCCTTATTTCTCACGATAAGAGTTTTCTCAATATCTCTCGGTACGCATATGTTTCATTGTTTTTGTAGGAAGGGAAGCAATATGCTAAAGAAAACGCGTTGCAATATTTCGAGACTTCTGCTAAAACAGCAGAAAACATACAAGAACTCTTCTATGAAATAGGTAATCATAATCAACTTGCATTTCTATATATTGTTATATAAACCATTTAATTATTATGGTGATTTACTTTTAACATATTAATGATGTCCCAAGTTACATGTTTTGCAGCAAAGAGAGTAGCACAAGTTGACCCTTCAACAATGAATGGAATGAAACTACAAACATCAACTCAAGGAATTGAACAAAGTTTATTTTGTTGCACTTCGTGAAATATCGTATAAGCGTATACATAATCTTTGACACGAGCGATTGGAATATGTTTTATCTGAAACGTGTCAAATTTGAATAATGTTAAAATGAGTGGGAACATGTATATATTTTATAAATTTTTTGTTAGAATTTATATGTATTGTAATATATATATATATATATATATATATATATATATATATATATATATGGCTGGTATCATTTAAGAACTCTAAAAAGATTAAGAACTCTTAGGAACCCTTAACAACCAAACATTTTTTTAATTTTTTTTATATGTTAACATTATTTAAGAGTAGTTTTATCATATTTTATATAAAAAATTTTGATTACATATATTAATCACAAGCTTACATATATGTAAAATATATGTACTAACAAATTTACATAGGTGTAAAACAAAACATAGATATGTATAAAAATTAATTTTCAAAACTGTAATCGTAGATATAGATATACATAATGATAAAACTACTCTCAAAGAACATTAACATACAAAAAAATTTATAAAAAACGTTAGTTATCAATGGTTCCTTCAAGTTCTTAAATAATTTAACAGTTTTGTAATGATACTAATCCTATATATATATATATATATGAGTGAACTGCGGTTTTCGTCCATGTGGTTTGTCCAAATATGCGATTTTAGTCAAATAGTTTTAAATTTGCGATTTTCGTCCCTATGGTTTCATTTCACTTACAATTAAACCTGACCCCACTAACTCCGTTAAGTCTAGCCGTTAAACCCATCAGTGTGCACTTCATATGAGGGACAATTTTGTCCTTTTTCCCCCAAAAAACAACCCAGCCCCTCACGTGAGGGTGCTTGCGAATTAAGACATGGTTTATTTAGAGAGAAAAAGGACAAAACTGCCCCTCACTTGAAGGGCACGCTGATGGGTTTAACGACTAAACTTAACGGGATTAGTGGGGTCGGGTTTAATTGCAAGTGAAATGAAACAACATGGACAAAAAATCGCAAATTTGAAACTATTTGACTAAAACTGCAGATTTAGAAAAAACACAATGACGAAAACCACAATTTAATCTCTCTCTCTATATATATATATATGTATATATATATATACACTACATATATGTAGTATGAAGTTTTCTAGTTCTCTCAGAAAAACAAAAAAAAGTTATTTTACTTCGAAAAACGTTATACAATGAAATAGCAAACTTGAAGAAACCACGAACCATCGCCACATATCACATTTATTCTCTCTCATCATCGCCAGAGTACTCCCTTGTATTCGGCTTAGAAGGTGAACTATCGGCTGTTGTAGTTGTCATCATCTCAAATGTAGTATCGGTTTCATGAGCATAAAGTGGATTGGAAATGTAAACCAATGAAAAGTTGTTGTCAGTGGTGGTGGTGGCAGTGTCGGTGGTGGCATTAGGGGTTCTAGCACGAGAGCGATGGTGGCGCGAAATGAAGGGAAAATTGTACAGCTCAACTAAGAGAAGTAAAACCAAGACCCAAATGATGGCAAGACTTACCACTAGAACCATAGTTAACCACATTATTAGATTTAAGCTAGCCTTCATGTTTC
>NW_027505332.1:0-57500 GCF_021521415.1 Bidens hawaiensis | reverse complement strand
GTCACTATCAGCCGCTGCCTACCCACCAACCACCAGCATGGCATGTGCGTAGCCCACAGTTGGCAGAACAGGAATACTATTCAGCCGGCTGTACCTTCTTGGAAACCTACCTTCGGCTATAAATACTCCAACACCTTGGAATGGTATGATCATCTTATCTTCTCTAGCAATCTCTTAATATACACTTATATTCAAGAGCAATCTAGTCTGATTCTCACACCGGAGGGTGGTCACAAGGAGGTACCCCCCCTTTTCAGTGACGAGCTCACGGTGTCTGTTTTGCAGGTCATCAGAAGAACCATCTTTGCCGGACCTAACCCTCGTGGGAAACATCTACTTAACCCCCAGATTATCCGTAATCTGCCCGGGGTCGATTAGTGTTTCTTCATTGGCGCCATCCGTGGGACAAAGCTAGAACTAATTCATTTTCAGTTTTTTCAAACTTCTCGAAAGATGGTTAAGGTTACTTCGTTGCCAAAGCCAGCGAGTGATCAAGAAATCCCGGTAATCACAACCCCAGCTACTGGGAGGAACACCGGCGAGCACACAAATTTTACGAACACTACCCCGGTTACTCAAGCCGGGGCAAGTGTAGTAAATTTTACGGACACTACCTCGGTTACCCGAGCCAGGGCAAGTGCAGTAAACAATCCTTCACTGGGATTCACCAATACCCAGTTGGAGAGACAACAGACGAGGCTCCCCCGCCAAACACTCGATCAAGTTAAAGCGTGGGCCGAAGCACGTCAGAAGGAATTCCAAGCTGAGTTGGATGAACGCTTGCGTTCACTCCAACAGGCTGACGAATTCGGAAGCACTCAACAGCTCAACATGAACAATGAGTGCGAGTACTTGGACGATGATTCGGAGGAATCCGACACCGACGCAAACCCTCGCCATAGGGCGAAAGGGAAGCGTAAGGAAACGGACTTCCAACCGAGAAGGAATTTTGGAGAAACCTTCAAACCAAAAAACGCGGGTGGAAACCCACGTGACTTCTCTAAAACCTTCAGACCAACCGCTGCAAATGCGGGAACCTCCAAGTTTGCAAGGGACATTGCGGAAGCAATCGCCCCAAGAAGTGCCAAACAGATGTCCAACATCGGCACTTATGATGGTATATCCGACCCAGACGATCATTTGAACAGATTCATAGCGGGGGCAACCGTCAGCAACTGGACGGAACCCACGTGGTGTTATATGTTCCAGATGACGATGGTTGGAGCAGCTAGAGCGTAGTTCGACCGTCTACCGGTCCACCACATCTACTATTGGGCAGACTTCAAACAGAAGTTCAGCCAACACTTCAGTCAACAAAGAAAGTACACTGAAGAGCAATGGACAATCCTCAACTGCATCCGAGAGGAAGATGAGTCTTTACTAGACTTCATCACGCGCTTCAATTCAAAGAAGCTAAGTGTTGGTGCATAAATGAGCTGTAAGGGCGACGAGCTAAGGACGAAAAGAAGAAATGACCGAGACGATGATCCCAATGCATCGAAAGATGCAGGTGGTGAGCTGCCAAGAACTTCTCAAGCTCTTGGTACTTCCACAGCTGAGGGGGAGTCTGCCGACGCGGCTGGTGGTTCTGGTGGTGATGATGTTGTGTTGGTTGATGATGACGTGATTGATGCGTTGAGGGAACTTGACGATGATATGTTCAGTGACGATGTGTTATTTGATGAAGATGTGCTCCGAGTGATGTGATTGAGAAGATCGGTGAGCAGATTGAGATTGAGAATGAGATTGAGGAAGGAGAGATAGTAGAGGAAAATGTCGAACATGACATTCCAGAGGTTGAGAAGGCCGATGTAGGTGATCAGACGGCAGTTGAAGATACTAAATGGGAAGAGCAGCCGAGGTGGAAGGAAGGATACGCTCAATGGTTCGTCAAAACGAAGAAACCGGCAGTCCCTACCATGTTCAAAAAGAGTTACAATATTAAGGGCTATGCTGAAGCAAAGAAAGGGATTATATGCTGGATTTATGATGAGCAGTTACGGCTCTTCGTGATTAAACGATATGATGGAGTTCAGTACCTTAGAAGAATGTTGAGATCGTTAAACACACTGCCTGAATGTGAGGTTAAAGACTTAGCCAGATTGGGGTTGATCAATCGAAGTGATGATAATATGGCTAGAGTCATAGGGAAAATCGTATGGAAAGAGAGCATAAAGGAAAAGAAGTTTGAGCTGTTGAAACCACAGAAAGGGAAACTTGTTGAAGACAAGGATAGAGGTTTGAGAGCTGATGGAAAGCCTTGGATGGTTATGAAGTATAAACCAATCCGGTGCCTTAAAGAAGTACCGATGAAGCTTATGCCCAAGGATGTGCTCAAAGACCTAAAGTGGTGGTTCATTGATTGTGAGACAGCGGAGGCAGTGATGGAAGATGAGGATGAACAAGAGATCCTTAGAGTTTACGATCCGATGCATCTTGTTAACTTATCGCAAGCTGATCTGAAGATGCTTAACGAGAAAAAGATCTTTTATATTCCTGCTTGGAAGGATGAAGCAAGGAAATATCAAAGGGTTGTGTCGGTGTGGGTTAGAGAAGGAGTGCACGCGTGAAGATACAGGATTACAAGACAGATGCTGAAAGATCAAGATATGAAGCTACTGCCAAGGGGGAGTCTGTTGGTGCATAAATGTCAGTAGTTCATATGTCTAGTGTCTGTAATCGAGTCTGTAATATTGTTTATGTATTTGTTTGTTTAAAGCGAAGTTGTTGACAAGTTCGCCTAGGCGAACTTGTTAACCGAGCGAAGTTGTTGACAAGTTCGCTTAGGCGAACTTGTTAACCAAGCGAAGTTATGGACAACTTCGCCTGAGGCGAAGTTGTCGTGTATTTATATAGGTTACGGCTTATCGTTTTAGAAGTTAGTTCAAGCAGTTCGAGTTCGTGTAATTGAGTGAGTCAAGTGACGTGAGGTCAAGAGTCTGTAACTGTGATTATATCACGTGTTGAGTTATTAATATAACGTGTGTTTGTTCGTATCGTATTAGTGTGTTCGTGTGTTTGTGTTCTACGTCCGTAACGATCTACACAGGGATTCCGCACCTGTGTGTATCGGGATATCTCGTGTGATCCGTCCAGGGAACCTACACTAAGTCTGGGCAGTATTAGCGAAGATCTTGTTCGCGCTGCTTTCATCCAGGGCGCGAAAGACCCAGAGCTCATCCGCACCTTAACGGGTAAAGATGGCATGCCATCCACATGGGATGCCATCATGACAGCAGCTAAACGCTTCGCGGAAACGGAAAAGCAACTGGGTAGAGATCTTCCCCAAAGCACAAACCTCTACACCCAGAAAACAAGAGAAAACAACGTCCTTGCCGCCCGACTAAACAAAAAGAGGAAGCTAGGTATTTGGCAGTCAAGGGTAAACTTTGACACCTCATCCGGCTCATACCCTCGGTTAGGCGGAAAGGATAACATGCGGTCGTCAAACCGGAACTCCAGATGGACGCCACTCACCAAAAGCGTCACCGAAATATTTGACACCGAGAGGCTCCCATGGCCAAAGGCTCCAATAATACGAGAGCGTCACAACGCTGTTCAGAGCAAATTCTGTGACTTCCACAGGACAAAAGGCCACACCACCGACGAATGCATAGACTTGAAGGACATCATCGAGACATTCGTCAGAGATAGAGAACTCGCACACCTCGTGGCGTAAATGATGCTGAGCAGGCCAACGCTTGTAGAACCCCAGTTGGGAAAAACACGAAACTGCAGCTTCAATGTTGGAGACTACATACTGCGTAAACAACGAGATTCCGAACCAAGTGCATATCGGCTCGATGGCACTCCCATCCAAACAACATGGAAGGGGGCTCAATTACACAGTCTGCATGTAGATTAATTCCAAACTTGTAAAAGAAAAGGCCCAGAGCCACTTCTAATGGAAATGATTTGCTTTATCACATTGACGCTGATAATCTTACATTTATACTTATGAACTTTCCACACTGATATGCCGGTCTTCACCGCATACATAAGTGGGGAAGTAAGTCGTTGCGTGTGGAAGGCGGCAAAACCCGCATAAACACAAAAAACGGCCAACCTTCACGCATGTCAGTTATAGGTAAAGTTGGGTCATCCCACTAAATGAAAGTGCCGGTCCTACCCGCACAAATCATGATTGAGGAAACCGAACTAACCTATTGACAACCGCGCGTCGAACGGTTAATTTATTCAAAACACTGATATGCCGGTCTTCACCGCATACATAAGTGGGGAAGTAAGTCGTTGCGTGTGGAAGGCGGCAAAACCCGCATAAACACAAAAAACGGCCAACCTTCACGCAGGTCAGTTATAGGTAAAGTTGGGTCATCCCACTAAATGAAAGTGCCGGTCCTACCCGCACAAATATGATAGAGGAAACCGAACTAACCTATTGACAACCGCGCGTCGAACGGTTAATTTATTCAAAACACTGATATGCCGGTCTTCACCGCATACATAAGTGGGGAAGTAAGTCGTTGCGTGTGGAATGCGGCAAAACCCGCATAAACACAAAAAACGGCCAACCTTCACGCAGGTCAGTTATAGGTAAAGTTGGGTCATCCCACTAAATGAAAGTGCCGGTCCTACCCGCACAAATCATGATAGAGGAAACCGAACTAACCTATTGACAACCGCGCGTCGAACGGTTAATTTATTCAAAACACTGATGCCGGTTTTCACCGCATAAATAAGTGTGAAGAAATCGTTGCGTGTGGACGGCGGCAAAACCCGCGTAAGCACAAAAAAACAGATGAGGACAACCTTCACGAAGGTCAGTTATAGGTAAAGTTGGGTCATCCCACTAAATGAAAGTGCCGGTCCTAACCGCACAAATCATGATAGAGGAAACCGAACTAACCTATTGACAACCGCGCGTCGAACGGTTAACTTATTCAACACACTGATATGCCGGTATTCACCGCATAAAGTGTGAAAAGTCGTTGCGTGTGGACGGCGGCAAAACCCGCATAAACACAAAAAACGGCAAACCTTCACGCAGGTCAGTTATAGGTGAAGATCGGTCATCCCACTAAATGAAAGTGACGGTCCTACCCGCACAATCATGATAGAGGAAACTGAACACTAACCTATTGACAACCGCGCATCGAACGGTTAACTTGTTCAAAACACTTGGAAAATTGCTAAGTTAAACTAAAATATGCACGAGCGAATCATATATTGTTTATGCGGCAAAACAAGTGCCAAATTAAGCTATAATATGCATGAGCAAGTCATATAACGTTTATAAAGCAAGTCATCCAGTGAAAGTGGCGGTCCTACCCGCACAAAGATTTATATTCCATCAAAATTCAAAGTATTACAAGAATGGCCGGGTATCTACCCGCCTACAAGAATATAAATCTATACAAAAACATAAACCTATCCTAACAGTGGGAAGGGATCTCAAGGTTCAAACTTCAGGACCACTACCTCCAAACCCACTTGTACCCGCACCACCAGTTGGCTGTGGCGGTTCAAGGAAAGTCTTGAGAATGGTTAGCCCATCATCAGCAGCAGCAATCTCGTTCACCTTCTCCACCACCGGATGCGGGAAGGCAGCATACTGGTTCACTGCTTGGTCATAAGCAGCTTCAGTATCCACATCATATAGAGGGAATTTGGAAGGCGGGATGCCCTTCTCAACAAACCCTAGACCAAGCAGGAAGCCAGCCTTTTCCCCATCCTCATGAGAAGCGTTAAGGGCTGCGCTCATGGCATCGTCATAAGATGTATTCGTGAAGACTCGATGCACAACCTACAACAAGAACAAATACAAGTATCAAAGCCTTTTCTAAGTACAAAGAAAAGCGTAAAGACGTTATGAAGCTAAGCTTACCTGCGACAACGCTTCTCGTAGAAGCCATTCCTTGGTAACCAGAGCCTCCTGGAGGGCAGCTTGAGCTTGGTTACGGGCGCGTTCGGCTTCACTTTTGTTAAGGTTGGCAAGCAACACTTCCTTAGCAGCAGCCTCTTCAACGCCCTTTAGCTTACGCTCAGTATGGTCAAGCATACCCCTCTGGTCCAAGATCTCTTGAAGCTTCTTGGCGTCTTCCATGGCTAAGGCGTCATGAGCCTGCTGGAGCCTCTCTAGTTTGGCTTTGAGCTCCTCATTCCCGGCGCGCAGAGGCTCCGCAACAGCTTCAGCTTTGGTGGCCCTCTCGGTTGCGTTCCGCGCAGTTTCCTTAGCCAACCGAAGCTGTTCGTTAACAGCTTGGGTAGCCTTGGAACGGGCCTCGAGACGGGCCTGAACTTCAACCTCAAGGGCCTTGAAGGCCTTCTCCTTCTCCGCAGCAACAGCGGAGAGTCTCCTGTTCTCCTCCCGGATAGCCCGCGCCTGAGTTACTTCTTGGATACGAGCCGCCTTTAACTTGTCGTTTTCACGACAAAGCAACTCGACGCGTGGCTGCATCCGGGCAAGGAGAATCTGGAGCTCGTTTGTCAGCCTACCCTCCTGGTAGCTCGACATAGCTTCCCTCAGCGCCCCACTTGGAGCGGCGTGACGCGCCCACTCGACGCAGTCCACAGCCGTCCGAAGGGTTGTTCCTCGGCGGATGTTCCAGCGTGGAACATACACTTCATTGGAATCCGACACTGTAAAAACAAAAAACAGTTAGGAAAACATGATATAAAAAAAAAAAGAGGCCAAAATAACCCTACGCACCTGTAGGGTCGACAACAGGCCGGTAGCCGCCGAACCCATCACCCGAACCTAATGGATATCCATCCAAGAGGTCAGGCAGATGGGAAGGAGGCAGAGATTGGCTAGACACCCCAACCCCAAACATACCTGCTGAACCGGCCGGGGACGAGGTAGTCGCCGGTGCCGGAGGCACGGTTGAAGCCGCCGCGGTAGAGACCATCGGAGGTGAACTCACTGGAGGTGAACTCACAACCGTGGCCGCCGCTGCGGAAGAACCCGCAGAAAATATCACCGCCGGCTCAGTGAAGGATTCCGTGAAGATCGCACTGACAGCCGGCGGGGATGATGTTACAGTTGGAACAGTTGCCTCAACGGGATGAGCAACTAAACCAACACTTGAAACAGGCGCAGCCGCCTGGGTCATCGCCTCGGGTAGGTTGACCAAACCTACCGTCATGGGTCCAGAGGTGCTCCTCCCCGCACCACTTTGGAATGTAGTTGCATCCACGCCTGCATGAAGACAAGATAGTTAAATATAATGGCGGAAGGATATGCAGTTAAAGTAAATGAAAATTATACTTACGAGTTCTCTTCAGCTTGAAGGTTCTGATAGGCGGGGACGAACCCGATGGAGCCGGCCTCTTCACGCCGCTCACCGTCGTCATCCTGGGCTGCTCAGAGGTGACAGCTGTCTCAATCTCTGGAACAGTGGTCTCACCACCACCAGGGTTCCCCGCCACCTCCTCGCTCTCGGTCTCCGAGTCAGACCGGTTAACCTGATCGGCGGTGGAGGCAACCTTCGCCTTGCCCTTCCCGCTAGCAGCCTTCTTCCTCCTCGCGAAGAAAGGACCATCTGCGGATTCCTCATCAGAAGATGACAAGATTAGAGGAATTCCAGCAGAGGTTTGAGCATGGAGAGGGCGGGGGTTAAAGAGTTCCTTACCTGGCCGCGTGGCACTCAAAATCTCATGGCCCGGCGGGTAGACCTCCACAAACCGATCCGCCGTTTGCTCAAGGATGGGCAACTCGTTCTCATCAAGAGCACGAGTACCCAGCCGAGTGGGACCACCAGCCTCCCGCGGATGCAGGAGCGATTGTAAGTCGTTTCCCTCTGAAAACAAAAGAAAAACAGTTAGAAGAAAACCCTAAATCAGCAAAGAAGACGGAGCATACCGTAAGGGACAGAGTTCAAACCGTATTCGAGGACGATGGGAATCTGTGGCGCCTCCGCCCCAGCATCCTTCCACACCCGGCTCATCCCGAGCATCACCATCCCGGACTCCGCAAAGCGGTAAACCGGAGACTGGACCCGGGAAATCTTGGAGAACCATTCCTCCTCCTGGTAGTTGGAGGCGTGAAGGTTCGGGAGAGCTCTCCCGTTCTTGAACGTCATCGCTATGGGGACGACGCGAGCGGAGATATAGAAGAACTCCCGCTTCCAAGACCGAAGACTGCGCTCGGTAGCGCAGATCTTCAAACCCTTGATCCGAGTGACCAAGGTATACCACCCCTGGATGCACCTCCAGGAATAGAAGGTCATCAGGCGGTCGACATGGGGCTCCACGCCCAGAATGAGGCACTCCCATTCAAAATGGCGAATCTTGGCGATCGCCATTGGGTGTACCTCCGTCAGATGTACACCGTGTCTCTCCAAAACACGGTACACAAACTTCGTCAATGGGAACCTGCGATTCCCATAGACGAAGAATGCGGCATACACCCCTATCTTGCCCTTGGGGGCATCGTACACCGTCTGATGAGGCTTAGGAAACTCAGGCTCGAAAGGCTCGAGCATGAACTTCCTAACAATGTACTGGTACAGGTCGACGGTAAGAGCACACTGGCACTCACCAGCAGTACTCTTATCGTCCTTATCAGAAGTAGACGACGGATTCTCGGCATACACGTCAGACTCCTCGGCGGTAGCCTCAAGATCATGAACGGAAGACATGTTTTGGATGTGAAGAACGATTTCAGGAGAATGCTCGACGGAAAGGTTAGAGTATTCGCCAGAAATCGTCTAGAAGAAGAAGAGTGAAGTGAAGGTGTGGATTAAGATGCACCCTCTCCCCCTTTATATACTCATCGCAATGAATGGGATGAATTTAATGCGGAAGAGAGAGGAAAACGCTGGTGTAATGAAACTATGACACGTGGAAAAAGCAAACTGGCAACAGCTGTTGACAGGACGCGCGCCGTAAACTTCGCGGCCACGCGCCCGAAAACTCGCGCCCACGCGCCTGAAAAAGCGTCTGGATTGACCATATACTGTCACGTCGCCATAACTTCCTGCACGTCCCGAAACTGTCAGAAGAAACCGTCGGACTACGCAACCGTCCCTTCAACAGTTTGGACCGTTCTTATCCTTTCACCAACTCTTAGAATTTCAAAAAGATTCAAAAAAGATTCAAAAGTAAGCGGGACTATACCCCTTACCTTGGCAACCAAGTAACTATAAGACAGGTGCGAGTACAGTGTTAAGGCAAAACCCTTCACATACTTAGCACCTGCAGGGAATTGAAGCCAAGAATACCTCGGCAACCAAATAACTATAAGACGGGTGCGGGTACAGTGTCAAGGCAAAACCCTTCACATACTTAGCACCCGCAGGGAATTGAGGCCAGGAATACCTTGGAAGTAAAGTAACTATAAGACGAGTGCGGGTACAGTGTCAAGGCGAAACCCTTCACATACTTAGCACTCCGCAGGGAATTGAAACCAAGAAGGATCTTCTGGGCTATGCTTGTGGAAACGAGAATAACATCCCCGCATAGCGGGAACGTCGAGAACTAGATTGTTTGAAGCTCCAAGATGGAATTGGTTGTTTAACATAATTGATCACTATGTTCAAAACTACCAAAACCTCATGGAGAATCTACACAAGTGGAACTCAACGCTCCTGACTTGCGAGGAGGTTACAGACCTACCCGCATCATACCCAAAGATCAAGCAGAAAAGTCGGGAATTTCTGCACGTGACATTAGGACTTCCGCGGGAAGAATCCCCATGGAAAACCTTAAAACTAAACCCTTTTCAAAACCCTTTGCTTAAGTCCAAAAGTTCACCTCACTTATTAACAATTCATGAGAAGAACATTGGACTGGGGGGACTTGAAGAGGTAGGTCCCAGCATAGCCCAGTTGGACCCGCAAGACTCACCTCAAAGAGGGACGTCTGCGCAGTTGAACCCGCAAGACTCACCTTCAACAGGGACGTCTGCGCAAAGGCTAAACTCGCAAGACTCACCTTGAAGAGAGACGTCTGCGCAGAAACCAACTGGATCCGCAGGACCCACCATGCTCAGAGACGTGACGTCCTTACGCGCAGTACGCAAGCTGTTCCCGCAGGAAAAGCCTCCCAATGGTCGACGTACTCCGCCTGTTCCCGCAGCAACGGATACTAGCCATCAGGGAAGGCTACCCGCGCAGCAAGGCTACAAGCACAAGGCACTTAACTCTTAAATAATTCAGTAATGTCACCTGAAGAAGGAGTGAGCAAGCCAGGAATATTCCCGCTCAAAGCCGGGAAAACTCCCGCCCAAATGAGCCAGTCCGTACGCTACTGGAGGATCTTTTGTACTGTACCTGACGAGGTATGGACAAAAGATCTGACCAAAGCTGCGACAGCTCACTGACAACAGTACAACGAGCAGCATGCTCTATTACTTAATGTCACTATCAGCCGCTGCCTACTCACCAACCTGTCGTAGCACGTGCATAGCCTGCAGTTGGTGGAAAAGGAATAGTACACAGCCGGCCTGGTCACTATCAGCCGCTGCCTACCCACCAACCACCAGCATGGCATGTGCGTAGCCCACAGTTGGCAGAACAGGAATACTATTCAGCCGGCTGTACCTTCTTGGAAACCTACCTTCGGCTATAAATACTCCAACACCTTGGAATGGTATGATCATCTTATCTTCTCTAGCAATCTCTTAATATACACTTATATTCAAGAGCAATCTAGTCTGATTCTCACGCCGGAGGGTGGTCACAAGGAGGTAACCCCCTTCTCGGTGACGAGCTCACGGTGTCTGTTTTGCAGGTCATCAGAAGAACCATCTTTGCCGGACCTAACCCTCGTGGGAAACATCTACTTAATTCCCAGATTATCCGTAATCTGCCCGGGGTCGATTAGTGTTTCTTCATTTTTCAAAATTAATATGCAATCGTTTATGTTCATTTGTTCATTAAACTCGTTTATGTAGGTTTGTCCATTAATGCTCATTAGTGTCTGTTAGTGTCCGTTTGTCCATTAGTCTTTTGTGTGTACGTTTGTCAATTAGTGTCCCTTAGGTTTCATTAGTGTTTGTTTATCCATCAGCGCCCATTTACAATATTAACAAACGGACACGAACAAACTCAATTCCTTAACAGACGAACACAAACACAAATTTTCCTTCGGTAAAGTCTCCGTGAACCGTCCCTCAACAAAAGCTTAACGAACACGAACAATACCTCGTCCAGTTCTGTTCCATCCATTTACAACCCTAATATTGACTGTGCCATATAACTATGTTTAGGCTTAAGATCACCAGTGATAATATTTAAAAAAAAATGTGACACAACCTTACCCAAACCGTATAAACCGTGGCATTAAGATTTCTGGCTCCGCTACTGATAAAAATAAGTTAAATAAATCTAGCAAAAGTTTGTAAAACAAAAATATTTTCCCGCGCTAATAACTTTACCTCCAAAAACTTTAAATTCAAACTTCCAATTTTTCAAAACCAAAAACTTTAACCCACAAAACACTCACCGGAAACCAGTGACGTCATCAACAATGGCTCAAGCCGCAAGACTGAATCTCCGGATGCAGAAAGAACTGAAGATTATTCTCACCGACCCGCCTCCGGGTGCTTCGTTCCCTCGCCTCTCTTCCAATTCCGATCTTTCTTCCTTCTCGTTAACTGAAATTGATGCCGGTAAGTTAATAGAAATGAATCAATGATATTATTTGTGTAATGAATGCTTGTGATTTGTGATTTGGGTTGTGGGTGTGGCAGAGATTGAAGGACCGGAAGATACTGTTTATGAAAAGGGGGTTTTTAAGATCAATATTCAGATACCCGAAAGGTGAGGTTTAATGGGTTTTTTGGTTTGTGCACACCAAGTGTTTGATGTTTTGTCTGTGTGAATTTTTCGGTATCCGTTTGGACCGTTTCAGCCCCCAATTCATTGTAACATTTAGGGGTGTAAATTAGCCGAGCCCGAGCTCAACTACTCTCGAGCGCGGCTCGTTTTGAGTTGTTTTTCCAAAGCTCGAGTTCAGCTCGTGAGTTTTTTTTATGCTCGGGTTTTGCTCGAGTATTATTTATTAGTTAGTTTATATACATTTTTAGTTAGATTTATATATTTAGAGAAAAACCTTAAACGAGCCTAAGCTCGGCTCAAGCTTGTGTAGTTACCTTAAACAAGCCAAAGCTTGACTGTGCTGCCTATGCAACCTGAAATTAATAACTAGCTATCGGTTATCAGCCCATTGGTAAAATATCGGTGCAATATATCGGTCCTGGTATTATCGACGATATTGACCGATATATCACCGACTTTCCCCATATCGGTTTTTTAAGTCTTAATTGTCAATTTTTAATGTTTAATGTTAGTGTTTTACGTCTTAATTAGTTCCTACTTGCTACAATTGTTAGTGTTTTGTAAGTTGTAAAAGGTTAATTTGTTAATGGTAGAAGAGTATAGTGAATTGTTGGTGTTAAATTGCTATATATATAACTTCTGCATGATATTAAAATTGACCGATATCCGATATTTTTCGCGTTAACTGCATAGATAATTAGAAGTCCAAAAGAGGTAAAACTTAAAAAATACACAAGGCTCGTCAAGGCTTGGCAAGCCTATATGAGCTTCGCATACAAGGCTCGAGCTCGGGCTCAATAATTAAACGAGCTTTATTTGAGGCTTGGGTTCGGCTAGAGCTCGAAAATGGCCAACTCGTTTCAAGCCTTTTATCTATCCGAGCTAAATTAGCTTGCGAGCAGCTTGGCTTGTTTTCAGCCCCAGTAACATTTGGCTTTTATCTTATGCACACCGACTGTTTTGATGTTTTGACTGTCAATTATGTGTATGCATTGTGTTTGAATTCACAGGTATCCGTTTCAGCCTCCAATTGTAACATTTGGAACTCCTATATACCATCCGAATATCGACACGGGAGGGAGAATCTGTCTTGATATTCTTAACCTCCCACCAAAGGTGAATTTTTTTAGTCAATTACTTAAAAGAAAGATGGAATCTTGTTTTACTATGATTGTTTAATGTTAAATGGTCGGTCTGAATCAGGGTGCATGGCAGCCGTCTTTAAACATCTCAACTGTTCTTACAAGCATTGGGTTGTTACTGAGTGAACCCAACCCTGATGATGGACTAATGTGCGAAGCTGTGAGTGAATGTTATTAGTAATCAATTCATTTGATCTTATTTTGTCAATAGACAAATGTCGTATAAACTAAACTATAAAGTACTGATCAATAAATATGTGTGTGTGTGTTTTGCAATGTGTAGAGTAAGGAGTATAAATACAACAAACAAGTTTTTGACCAGAAAGCAAGATCCATGACCGAAAAATTTGCCAGACCTGGTGCAAGTCCAAATAATGGCGGTAATCAATCTGTCACGAATTTGATCATGGTATGTATGTATTTCTTGAAAAGCAGATGAACCAATGGCTATATAAATAGTACATAGTTGTGTTAAATATGTGAATTTTACTACTTGTAGAGTGACGATAAACCACTAGAACCGGTGAAAACTGATCTGCTCGAGTATGCTACGAGTTTTAAAAAGCTTTCAGGGATAAGTAGAAAGCTGTCACTAGATGCTTCATGTTCAGGACCAAACACAAGGGAAAGTGATATTGGTAGGAATGAAATCACTTTAAACACCGTATGTCAGTCACATATTCAAGAACCAAAACAAGATTCAAAAGATGTGTCATTTGAGTCAGGTAAAGATCATGTTTTGACCACGGGCAACTCTGATCGTGATCACAAGGCACCAGCAATTAGCTCAAAGAAACTGTGTCTTTCCAGCAAGAATCCACAACATAAAATGGATTCAACCATTGTTAACGATCTTGATGCACGGAAGGAGAACTTGCAAAAGGTCCAGAAGAAATCAAATGACGGAAATTTCTTTACTAACCCGAAACGCAAGAAGCTGTCTTTGGATGCTTCATGTTCAGGACCGAACACAATATGTAAGTCACTGATTCAAGAACCAAAACAAGATTCAAAAGATATGTCATTTGAGTCTGCTAACGATCATGTTTTGACCGTGGTCAACTCTGCTCATGATGAATGTAACAAACCACCAACAATTAGCACAAAGAAACCATGTTTTTCTAGCAAGAATCCACAACATGAGATACAGGATTTAACCGTTCTTGATGATCTTGATGCGCAAAAGGAGAAATTATTAAAGGTTCAAAAGAAATCAAATGATGGAAATTGCTTCACTAAACCGAAACGCAAGAAGCTGTCACTGATTCAAGAACCAAAACAAGAATCAAATGATGTGTCATTGGAGTCTGGTAAAGATCATGTTTCAATCGTGGTCAACTCTAATCATGATCGATATAACAAATCACCAACAATAAGCTCAAAGAATCTAAAACATGAAGCATTGGATTCAACCGTTCTTCAAAATCTTGATGCACAAAAGGAGAACTTGTTAACGGTTCCAAAGAAATCCACTGATGGAAACTGCATCACTAACCCGAAACACAAGAAGCTAGGTTTGACTGGAAAGAAACCATCTTTATCATTTCTAGGCAAACCTCTTAACAGAAACACTGATAATAAAGTCAAAGCAAGGGAAAAAGATGCAATTTCAGTGCCCATTCCGAAACTTTCACGAAAACCGCTCCAAGTACTTGAAGGAAATGCTAAAGTTATGGATATAAATGTTACTAAAAATGATGAAGAAAGTTTGGAGCAAGGGGGATTGTGTGATTCTGAAGGTGTGATTGTATTGGATAGTGAAGATAGCGAAGAAGAAAAGCCGAGTGCTTTGAATTCTAGACGTTTGATTGCACGAAAACGTGTATTGGGTAGACGTTAAAGTTGTAATCGGTTGATTCGGGTCATATTTAGCTTCAACAGTCATGTTTTTCTGTGTTTTATTCACATCAGTTTCTTGAACAATGCATAAATAGTGGTTATATCTAGTCTTGATGTTTATTTTGCTACAAGATTCGTGTATAGCCTTGATTTTGTGAATATAACTCGTTTAACCCGTTCATAAGCTCTTACAATCCATGTACAGCCGATCAATCCATTTGGCCCGTTCAAACAGAGCCACAGAGGTAAATTACAAACAAAAGACGTGTACTTTCATTCAGTTTTCATTTAGAAAAATAGTCTTAACTGTATGTAAGAAAGTTAACAATGAGCCTGAAATCTATCACCAAAACACTACTTTAAATATTTCTTTTAAGATTTTGTATCAAGAAGTGCAAGAACAAAAAAGTTAAAAGCTCTAACATTTTTACATAAACTCTCAGCTTGGGTTATTTCTAGGTCCATATTGGTTGACGCCTGAATCGAACGTTGTTAGAACTTGTGGCATCGACATCCCTCCCGATACAACAATTTCTGCACCAACAAAATACAAAACAACATACATTTAAACCTTTGTTTACAAATAATAAATTGTTAGCTATGCTTGCATACAAAAATAATGTAATAACTTAGGAAGTTGTATGTATTAAAAATAAACTTTGGCGACTTCCACCTGTTTGACTCGTTCGACCTTTAACCAATTTTTAAGATTTGACCTAATTGACTCGGTCAGAATAAAACACAGCCCAAGATAATCAATGCGTAAGTAAAAAAAAGGTCACAAATTGTTTAATATTTTCGTAAAACCGAACCTAAACAAAAATCAACCATTTGGTTTAACGTTATCTTATAATCCGAGTTTTCGGTTCGGTGTCGGTTTTTTGTGCAATAAAAACCGTTAAAACTGAACCAAACCACATGTATCGATTTTTATTTCTATTTTTGAATGTTAAATAATTTATGAAATTTTAAAAAATAGTGTAATCCATATTATATATTTTAGCCCAAATGTGTAATAAAAAAGTAATCACTGATTCACAAAAAAGATTAATTATTTCGGACAAATTTTATTTCGCCCTAGAAATTTTGAGCCCAAATGGTAAAAACTGAAAAAAACGAACCCACACCAAAATCCCAAACTGAACGGTTTTCAGAAACTCAGAAACCGAAACCGGAACCGAACGGTTTTCAAGAACTAAAAAATCGACTTTTCGGTTTTAGACCAATACTGAGCCACTTTTAATATAAAAAAGATGACAACTTGCCTATTCCTTCACGAACTGATAAGTTCGGTCTCACAACATCTTTTGAATTCACCAAGAATATATCACCAATGTAAAGATGGTTTGTCGGGACATACACCGAATACAACTTTTCCTCCCCTGTATAACTCTGTTAAAAGTTTAAAATAAGTCTGATTATATGTACATGTTAATAAGCAATCTTAATCAAGCGCGCATGTTAAAAGACGCACCTGGAGAACGAAGGACGAAGTAATGAATCCAAACGCAAATTCACCAGCACGAGGATGCTTAATTATTACAACTTCCTTGAAGGCTCTTGAGTTTTGATCTGCATTGTAGAAAGTTAAATAATTTGTGGGTCCCGTTAGGTAGTACAAAAGAATAATAACAGTAACAATTGTCACCAACCTGGCGATATGGCAGTGCTGATCTGTTTAGAGGCATCATAAATATGTCGAACGAACGGCATCCGCTTAATGAACCATTCTCCAAGGCTTAAAACCGATGCACCCAACCATGATGACATAAAGATTCCCACCACAAATATGAACGAAACTGAAGTCACAAACCCGAGACCTAAAAAGGGCAAAATGGTAATTTAGCTACAAGAATCACATAGTAAAACACACATCCAAATACCCTCAATATACACAAATGATTACCGAAAGCTATAAGAATAAATGAAGCTACTTTACAAAATTTATCGACTATATGGTCAATTAGAAACAAGATTATCTAAACTATTAAACTATAAAGTCAAACATATAAACCCCAAAAAAATATAAAAAATGATAACCGCGTATGCTTACCGAATATATTAATGCCAAGTTGCTCATAAATAGGAGAGAAAAACCCGTCCACAAAATGTATAAACCACCACGTTACATAAAAAGTAATAGCTAATGGTAATAGGATGACACTGCATAATATGAAAAAAAAAAAGAACTAAATTAGTTTCAAGAATGTTAAAAATATTAATAATAATATTATGAAGTAAAACTTTGCATACCATCCAGTCATAAACTTTTTAGAAGCCCAACTCCTAAGAACCTTTGAGAAAGTCTACACGAAAACATTGATATTATATAACAGCATAACAAATAATAATCCAATCAGTATCCGTGTGTTTAAGCATCATAAATAATATCAAACACCCCCTGAAAACTGAACCCAACCAAACACAGCCTAGTTTATGCTCATCTGTTAAGCTTTTATCAGACAAGCAAACAGTTCACGAACACCTAATTGAACACAATTTCTTGTTCGTGTTCGTTCATTAAGGAAATGAACTTGTTCGTGAACGGTTCTCGAACACAAATGAAAAAAAAAACAATGTTTTATTTGATTTGGCTAACTGAAGATGGTAAGTGTCAACGGTACGGTTCGGTCCGGCTACCAACCTTATGTTGTTGCTTTTTTCTTTTTTTTTTAACATTCATATCTTAATTTACATACAAAATAATCACATAATACCCATACACACTTTTGTTTCATATTTAATAATTTTGCTTAAATCCATATAACTAGATCAGAAAAGTCATTAAAAACCTTTACTAAACAAACATAAACAAATCGAATACACTATCGAACCCAACGAACATGGCTTCTGTTCGTGTTCGTTCATTTAGTTAACCAATTAACCAAACAAAACCCACCCACCCCTAAACAAGATTCAATCTTTATATAGCCACAATCAAAACCCCTAATAAAGATTCAATATTTATACCAAATAACCAAACCCCATATACAAAATGAACCCAATTTCGATCAAATGAGCATAAAGTTACAGAATTTGTAAAGAATTAGTAACCTCACGGCCTGGATGATGAGCAAAAGAAGTAGCGGATGATTGATTGTTGTTGTCAATGGTGGGATTAGTAATTGGAAGAAGTAACTCTCGATCTCTGTCTCTGATGATTGTCGATGAAGAAGATGATTTCTTGTCCACCATTTCAATATCTTGCAGTATCAATTCTGAATTTTGATAATAAATTTGGAGTTAATTTTGTTGGGAGAATTGGGGTTTCGTTGCGTGTGGAGAGTGTATAATAATAATAATAATAATAATAATAATAATAATAATAATAATAAATCTCTTAAACCCAGAAAGAATGTGCAAGAAATTAACAAAAGAATATATATTATATACACTGTCACGTACAATAATCTTTAATGTGTCTTGATGTACGCGAATTATGCTCAAGGAAAAAATAAAACGCTTAAAGATAAAAATATTAAAACGCTTATCCAAAAATACTAAAACGCTTAAAACGGGTTTCATGAAGAAAAAGTAAAAAACTGATCGATTAACGATCTAAATTTGTTTTTTTTGGTGAATCGATGATTTAACTGGGTATGTATTGATGATTCCGAGATGTTGAGATGTGATTTTATGGATCAATTTCGTGAATATATGTATATTTGTACCTAATGTACGTTAAGCAATTATTGTATTATATCTTTTCTCATATTATATATATATAAAAAGGTTAAAGGTTAATTTAATCGCTGTGTAGAAACCGTTAGTCGCTAGTTGGATATTTGGGTGTGGATCAACAACTAATCAGATCATGCTATAATGTATAATTTTTAGTTTATTTTTTATATGTAATTTTCAGTTTTATATACGCTTAAACATATTTTGTCCGGAAATATATTGGAATCTCCCTGTAAACCGTCGATTTTGGCCAGAACCTTGTCAGAAAAAGTTGAGCTCGATTAATCCTGATTTTAGCCGGATTGACCATTGAATGATTAATTGGCAGATTAGCCCAAAATTAATCGGTGAGGTGAGAACTAGCGATTAATTGGATATTAGTTGGGGGTATATATGGTCGGGATTTTAACAACACTGGGTGTAAGGGTTTAAAGTTGCATGTTGAGGTTTTATGATTTTACCTTGTAAGACTGATGGGTATGGATCATTCCAAACCTTTGAAGAGTTTTACGTGGACAATCCCTCATTTACCAACACGCCGCCCCCAAGTGACCATGCGTGACGGGATTCCCATCCTACAGACATTTTTGTTTGTTTTTTTTTCTTTCTTTTTGTTAGCAACTTAAATTGAATAGTGGAGAATAATGGAGAATGAGGTATAACATAGGTTGAGTGGTAGAGTTAAATGATGAAGGAAAAGTTGTGTTGGCATTGAGGTGGGCATACGCGACGATTGATAAAAAAAATAAGGAAAATGAACCATAATACATAGCCTAACAAGTTTAGGATTCAAGACAAATGCCTGTTAATTTTGCTATTAAGTTGAAGGATATTTCAGTAATTTAATATCTGAAGGACCAATGATGCAAGTAACTAAGATTGTTTGATAGTTGAGGCTTGAGGGACTGATTACATATTTTACACAAAACATATATTTAACTCTAATGGAAAAGACAAGTAACAACTCTAAACCTTTGTGGAGTATGAATGAGTATTACTGTTAACAACTAACAACTCTAAAAATAAGGATAGTATCACAATTCACATCTTTGCATGTTCATGTAGGATAATTTGACACATAATTATTTTAATTACCGTCTAATATAGCTAATTTATAAGTAACTAGTTGCGTCACATGTCACAATTTTGTGAGCCCAATATTTCTTTTCATGTTTCTCTTATTTTACCACTTCGTATTTATAACAATGAAACATAATATATTAAGTAGATTAAATTAAATATAGTAATTTATATGTGATCTTTGACTTCAAATATATCACATCATTAAAGAAAATATTAACTATTTAATTATGAATATTTAGGAATTATAAAAAGATATTTTCAGGTACGATATTACAAACATTAAACCAGGATAAGGTAATACGAAATAAGATATTTTTCGGGTATGTTACGTGTAGAATCATCCCATGTGTAACGAAAAAGAACAAAAAGTGTTCACTTTCTACACAAAAAGTGACATTCACGAGACATGTGGAGTCATTTTTGTAACTAACAAGATGAATGTATATGTTAAAAGACTTGTACAAAAGAACAAAACATGCCACCATACATAGGTTACCACACCTATGCAATGGACCCTTTCTATACTCCAAGATTTGTCAACTATATCTTTCATGTTTGTTACAAGACAATGTAGTTTATGACCACTAATTTCTCATTACATTCATCCCATTTTCAATATTAAAATATCCAACAAAGTAATATATACACAAGGAATCTCGATTTTTAAGGGTATAATCAAGATACTATAAGTACAAAGAATCTTGGTTTTTAAGGTGAAATCAAGAATGTTGGAAGGCAAAGCATATGTGAAAGATACAGATATGCAATTGAAGATGCAAGTTCATGCAATGGATTCTGCATCACAAGCTCTTGATATGTATGATGTTGTTGATTGTACCTCTATTGCTGCATATATCAAGAAGGTATCCTGTAAGAAACTTGGATTTTAATAATTCAAACTATTATCCATTGGCCGATAATAATCCATACTAATAGTTTGACCACTAACAATCTCAACTTTCAATTTTCTTGCTAAGAATAATCCTGATAGCATAATTATCATAAATTTACACTTGATGTATATTTGATTTACACTCGATTTCACGTGTACGTTGCCCTATTTAGTTCACAGTTATCATCGTGAGTCAATCGAGTTGAAATTAAATATAAATCTATTATTCTAATGCTACTGCGATTCTACATGTTAATGAATGCGAATGTTAGGACAGTCACCGGTTAAAATGATAGTATACATTATTATTGGCCAATAAGTCATAGCTTGGATTATTACAATCGAATATTCCTGTATTTTATGGTTAAAGAGTTTCTTTTTGGAAATTCCATTTGTTTTTTTTGTCAAATTTTGTTAATTAACTTGTGGGGTTTTGCTGATTTTGCAGGAATTTGATAGGGTTTATGGTGTTGGATGGCAATGTGTTGTTGGCTCAAATTTTAGTAGCTTTTTCACTCACTCAAAAGGATCTTTCATTTATTTCTCATTGGAGACACTCAATTTTCTCATCTTTAAAGGTGCTGCTTAATAGTGCTTATTATTGGTTTCTTTAATCTATAACTTAGTTTTTTTTTTTAGATTTTAAATAGATTGTCCAAATCATTGGAGAATCTTACTTTTGTACCATGTTTGATTACTTAGTAGAAGCCAATCTTTATGCATCAAATCATTCTACTTTATGTCTTTATGCATAGAAAGTTAAAGGTGAACCAAAGCTACAATGATCATATTTCATGTATATATTTCTAGAGTTAGATTATGATACACAAAGTGTACAAAACAAAATACCAGTCACTAGAATGTATCTACTAGAAATTAGTAACATTTTTTTTTCATTTTATTAGCTACAAAACATGAACATGCATACTCTAATCTCTACACAAATCAACTCTTTTTGCTTACAAGTAATTCCAAAAGCATTTCATCAATTAATCTGCTTAAAACCAACTTCTCCAAATCCAAAACAGTTTCCTCAATTTCATTTACAGTACAACCATCTTTCCAACCAGTAGTACCCCAAGTTCCACCAAACGTCGTAAAACTTAAATCTCGTTCCAACATGACCGAAACTGTGTCTGCATCATACCTCTCCTTAGAAAACTTGCTGTAATTATTTAAAGTTTCAAACTTTTTGATAAATTCTTTAATCAACTGATCCTCGGATACGCAAACTCTTGATGAAAAATTGTATCTTTGATTTTCGTGCTCCAAAAACTCATTTACACAGTCGTGAAAAAGCTCGGAATTCGCTGGCTTGGAGTCTTGAAAAATATTTATTGTTTTCAAGATTCTTGCTTTTTGTTCATTGGCATCAGAAGCATTACTTTGTTCTTGATTGTTTCTTGTTTCGGGTTGATCCGTGCTCATAGTAACATCTCTAACATGATGTGAATCTTTTTCACAAGCTTTATTGGGAGATTGATGCCTCACTTTTTTAGTTTCTGCACAGTAAAAAAACAAATCATGTAAATATCAATATCAGTGGGTCGTGCACAGTAACTTATTAATGTCAAAAAAACTATAACTTTGTTTTCAGTAAGATCGGTTTTGCTATTCAAAATGGTGACGGGGCGGCGCAGTTGCCTTCTTACCTGTCTCTCTGTTGTAATTGGATCATTTTGTTCAATATGAATGAAAATCGACCCCAATGGTTTATTTGTGATAAAAAAAAGTTTACTTTAGATTAAAACCTAGGAAATTTAAATGTATTTTTCTAGCTTAAAATAATTTGGTTGAACAAAACAAGAATATAATAAAAGTTGGCAACATTTTTATGCAATTAGCCCTTTAATATACAATTTTATATCGGCGCCGAAGAACTGTAACTCTGTTTTCGGTAGGATCGGATTTGCTATTGAAAGGGGCGTGGCGGCGCAGCTTGTTGTCCGCTTAACTGCCTCTGTATTGTAATTGGATCCTTTTGTGTTATAAATGAGATCAGTAATTTATAAAAAAATTATACTAAAAACTTTCAAATGTTTATATCAAGTTATCAACTAAGAACTAACAAAGCATGAATCTTTATGATGGTTATGTATGTATGTGATTTACCTTTGTTTGTAACTTCAGAATCCCGAGTTAATTCCTGATTGGTCAACACCTCTTTGACCAGCTTTTCAGTCTTGATGTTCTTCACTTGATTCCTCAACTTGTTGGGATTCTGCTGAGCATTTCTTTGCGGAATCGCTTGCTTCAAAGAACCGTTTTTCGATACTATACTTGTTGACTTTGCATTGTCAACCGGTTTTTTCTTAACCGGTGGTGCCATCTTTTGAATCTTGTCTATTTTCTTTTCAACTTCTTGTTTTCTTTGCGGTTTTGTGACAACAGGAACCGACGCTTTTTGTTTAATATTGACACTTTTGTCTTTGGTTTTCGACTTTTCTTGATGAAGCTTTCTCATTGGATTATCATAAACTTTGACTTGGTGATGATCAGGACCTAAACGTTGAGGTCTCATCAAAACAATCGGTGACGAGTCATCATCCATGAACCTTTTGCTAGTTTGTTTGACTTCTTGTTTATTACTTCTCAAAACTCCTTTAGACTGCATCATTATAATGATTTCATCTAATGACATATGTTCACGGTCCGATTTCTGAACAAAAAATGATGGCTTTTTTGCATTTGGCAAGTCAAAATCGAAAACAGGCCTCGTTTTACTACTAACATCTAATTGTTTTCGAGGCGGTTTTGAGGGAAACTCTTCTAAACCCATAAGTTTTGCAATCAAGTTTGACCCTTTTGACTTTTCCTCTGTAGTCCTTGATGAAAAAGACTCGGAAGAAGTGAACTCGTGAGTCGAATACATCATTGAAGATGATATGCTTGAGCTTGTTGAAGCTATATCAGAAGATAACTGCAACTTATTTTTACCTGCTAAATAAATTGTTTATATTTATTAAAAAAACTTCCAACTTTTAAATTTTGTAATATAAATAGAAGAAAAACGACCAAACCTGCTAAATAAATTGTTTAAATTTATTAAAAAAACTTCAAATTTTAAATTTTGTAATATAAATTGAAGAAAAACTACCAAACCTACTAAATAAAAAGTTAAAATTTATTAAATTATACTTAAAATTTTAAACTTTTAAACATAAATTGAAGAAAAACAACCAAACCTGCTAATGCTTCCGAGTCTTTGCTTGAAAAAACAGTTTCTTGAAAAGATTTGTTTGGTGGCAAAAGATTTTGTTTCGAAAGCCCGTATTTAATCACTTCTCTAAGCTCAGTTAAACAATCTCTTGATGACCTATTTGCTAATTTTCTGTCTTTTCGACAACCCGAATCATAGGGCGTAAAACTTTCAAACCGATCCGAACCAATTCTGCTAAAAAGATCATCACTTTCTTTTTCTTGTTTCTTCTTAGAACTCGGCATACAAGAACCTTCCTGCAATTTGCCAAGAACAATAAGAGATTCTTGAAGATCAAGAGCTCCTTTTAGCAAATCTTTCGCGATATCTTTCGGTTGACTTTTTCGACCACCCCTCTTTGACCATGAATCTATAGTTTGGTTTAGCTTCTGAGTTCCATTTTTCACCTCAACAAGAGACATTTTTTCCTTATCTTTTAAGGATTGTGTTTCTTTTTCGAGTTTTCGGGGCCTCATCTTTTTATGGCGAGTTTTTGATATTTTAATAATTTTCCCTTCAACTACACCTCTTGGATCTTCACAAGTGACAAATGATCTGTACACAACTGATCTCAGGCTTTCTTGAGGCATATTCTGTTATCAAGATAATTAATATGTGACAAAGTCAGAAGCTTTATATAATATTATGAAAAATCCCATTTGGGTTACATTTGTAGCTTACAATATCATCAAATATTAATCCAAAAGACCAAAACAAGACAAATTCAAAGAATTTGTCCGGCTTATTGCCAAACAAGACAAAAGCATAATTCAAGATTCATCAATCACCATCATTATAAAAACAAAAAAATGTAATCTTTACATACATATAGATCTAAACAAGAATCCAAAAGAAAATAAGCCAAACTAAGTTAAACAAGCAAATAATCCAAGAAAAAATGAGTACCTTTTTAAGTATTTATTTTGCTACAACAAGCAGTATCCAGTAACTAGTAACCACCATTGACTAGACCAAAATTATGTCACAAATGACAAAAAAGATTGCTAAAAAATACTCATATGAAAAAAAGTGAAATTGAGATACAAAAACAGCCATTAATGAACACCAAGATTAAGCTTTCTTGGTAGTTTGGTGATGAGATCCACACATGAAAAGCTAAAGGGGAGGTGAATATTGACTTTTTAGTGTGAGCCCACCTCTAAATACTACTACTTATTACACCTACTTCACCATGAAAACAAAATCCAAAACCAAAATAAAAATAAAAATAAAAAACGGAGTGTTAAAAATCAAGATTTGAATCTTGAAACTTGGGAAGTAAGAAACAGTGAACTTTAACTGGACTAAACAGTAAAAGACTAAAGCTTGATGAACCTTGACTTTTTGTTGTGAGCACACCTCAAAAAATCCAAAACTATCTAAAAAAAAGAAAGAAAAAGAAGCAAAAACAGAGTGTTAAAAATCAAGATTATGAATCTTGAAAACTTGGAAGTAAGAAACAAGTAAAAAGATCAAGACTTTAACTGGACTAAACAGTAAAAGGCTAAAGCTTGATGCTTCTTGGCTTTTTGTAGTGAACCCACCTCAAAAAATCCAAAACTAAAAAAATAAAATAAGTAGCAAAAACAGAGTACTAAAAATCAAGATTATGAATCTTGAACACCTGGAAGTAAGAAACAGTGTAAAAAGATCAAGACTTTAACTTGTAATAAACAGTAAAAGACTAAAGCTTGATGAATCTTGGCTTTTTGTTGTGAACCCACCTCAAAAAATCCAAAATTTAAAAAAAAATACAAGAAGCAAAAACAGAGTGTTATAAATCAAGATTATGAATCCAAGAAACAGTGTAAAAGATCAAGACTTTAGTTGAAATAAGCAGTTAAAGACTAAAGCTTGATGAAGTATTGTGAAGGTAAGAGCAAGTTTGGAGGTTAAGCAACCAATTTGATAAGAAATTAATGGCAAATTGAAGTAATATGAGCATGAATGGTTAAAGAATATTATTATGTATGGTGAACAATAATTGGATATTAAGGAAACATGTAATCATGTGATTAATGTTCATCCCAAGAAATATACTTTTCCTTGAGAAGAGAGATAATTATTTGCATAATGATGTTATATTGAAAATCTAAAGATTGTGACTTTTTGGGATTTTACATGAATTATTTTATTTACTGGTGCACTATATTTTTATTGCAAATAACCGTTATACTTATAAATATTTTTGTTTATATTGCAAGATAATATTTTTGTTGTACATGATCTACCTAATTTGTTATATTAAATGTTCTCAACCTAATTTTAATATATTAAAGTTTTTTTATACCCTTTGAATATCATGTAATTAAAAAAATAAAGAATTGTTATCTTTTAAATCGGTCAAAATAACGATGAATGTCACTTTATCAAATTTTGATAAGATTTTTAAATCACAAAACTTTAATATTTCAAAATTATGTTGAAAACTTCTCATGCATATTAAACGAGCCAGTTCTTTTATGTGTGGGCATATTTGAAAAGAAAACCGAGTTTGTAGTTTAATACAAATGCCTTAACAGGATCAGTAAAGTAGTTGTAACATATATATAAAAAATATACATGAAACATAAAAAATGATTTTATAAAGAGAATACATAACAAGTATTATTAAGATCTAAATGACTAAATGTATATATTCAGTCTAATTAATATGATAAGTTTTGGTATAAGTATTTAGTTCCAATTGTTATGAAAGTTAATATCATCACAAGAGTCTTGTTTGGCTGAATTTAGTATCTTTTTGGGGGTGGAGCTTTAAATGTAATTAAAACCCTACCAATCTTATGTTTGCCTCTTGTCTGTTAGACATCAATTTCAAATTCTACTTTAATTTATGATGTATTGGGCAAGTTATTTTTGAATTTGAACATCATTTCCCAAAATATAACTATTATTGTTGGAGGTGGTAAATGAACTAATTATGTTATGTGTCATGATAAATTAAAATATAAAAAAAATATAACTAGTTTGTCAAAAATATACCAATACTCTTGGTTTTGTATATTTTCTAGTTAAGAATTTATAAGTTTAGTTGAGTCAAAGGATACCATGGTCAACTTACCATGGATATGGGGATAATTCTCAAAATAATCCAAAATAAGAGATAGGAAAAAAAATGATCCTAAATGGGTCCACATTCCCAAACTAACCCATGAAATATGTACTGACCAGACGCTTTGGGAAAATAAACGACTAGATTTTTAATCCAATCAAAATGTGACATATGTAAAGGATCTGACACACTAGACGAGATTTTTAAAAATCTTGTCTGTTCCGACCATATTTTAAAGTTAACTCACTTTTTAAAAAACAGTCTATCCAGACGGTTTTTTTATGTTTCATGTCTGGTCCGTTCAAATTATTAATCCTAGATTCTTCTTCATCTTCATCTTCTTCATGCTTCATCTTCATCTTCATCTTCATCTTCATCTTCTCCGGCACCCTCAACCTCACCACCTCACCGCCACCCGACACCACATCACCGCTACCCGCTGCCGCCGCATCACCACCGCCAACCACCAATTCCCCACCTTCGGCAGCCACTTCTCCACCGCCAACCACCAATTCCCCTGTAAAATGGCTAAGCCCAAAACATAATAAACCTGACCTGACTGAGTTATGAGTTAGGATTCGTTACCCACTATATTAGATTGCGTGACACCTTTTAACCATTTTTATTATTATTGTTATTATGGTGTTTGTTTCAGGTAGGATATCTTTTTAAGTTTTTGGGTTGGCGGTTGGCGGTGGTGATGCGGTGAGGTGGTGTTAGAAGGTGGGGAACTGGTGGTTGGCGGTGGTGATGTGGCGGCGGGGGGTGGCGGTGAGGTGGTGTCGGGTGGCGGTGAGGTGGTGTTAGACGGTGATGAGGTTGTGGGGTGCCGGAGAAGATGATGATGAAGAAGAAGATGAAGAACATGAAGAACATGAAGAAGATAAAGAAGATGAAAATAATAATAATTTGAACGGACCAGACAGAAACATAAAAAACCGTCTGGATAGACTGTTTTTTAAAAGGTGAGTTAACTTTAAAATATGGTTGGAACAGGCGAGATTTTTAAGTGTCAGGTCCTTTACACATGTCACATTTTGATTGGATTAAAAATCCAGTTGTTTATTTTCCCAAAGCGTCTGATCAGTACATATTTCATGGGTTAGTTTGGGAATGTGGACCCATTTAGGATCATTCTCTCTCTCTCTCTCTCTCTCTCTCTCTCTTATTTTGGATCATTTTAGGAATTATCCCTTCATAATTTATATAGATATAATATTTCAATTGTACAAGAGTATTACTTTGACATCAATGCACTAGTCAAAATCAAAATTTAACAAACTATCAAAATAAATATAAAAAACTAGTATACCTTGCCATGTACAAATACAATGGATCAAGTCATTTTACTATACATAGAATCCATTTTGAATATGTAGATATGTAAATGAACCAAATGATTATAGACAATAAAGATACACTACATAAAATGTACGAGCTGTTTAAATATTATAAGCTGGGGCGGATTCATATTGATAGCAGAAGTAGCACCCGTTACACCTCAAGTTCTCTTGTAAAGTGAACTTTTTTACGTTTAATGTAATACTATTTAATTTAACTTAAAATCCCAACTTAAAGATACACGTGAAACTGGCAACCAGGCGCCAATATTCCCCAAATGGATAACCGGGTGCCGATACTCGCCAAACAGTGAACCCGGCGTTGGTAGGCACGGAACGTGAAATTGAGTCACTCCTAGAAAACATGTCCTTTTCCTACAAACATTTCCTACAAAATTTCTATGACAAATAATTCTAACAGATTTCAAACGAATTTCCAACAAAAAAACTCTAATGTTGCTACAATATTGCAACATAATAGTAACAACAGAATTTCGTTGGAAAATTGTTGCTAGCTTTCCAACAAAAAATATATATCAACTGAAATATAAATAAACGTATGAAAGTTGTAGGAAGTTTGCAACGGTATATATTTGTAGCAATTTTGTAAGAAAAATTGTTGGAAGATGGTTAAAAATAATTTTAAGCATGAGTTTTTCTAACACCGCCTTTTGTTGGAAAATTGTTGGAAAGTGGGTTTTCCAACAATTATCCTACAAAAGCAGTCGTAGAAAAATGTCTAATTTTCTAGTAGTCCGGGACGCGCGAAACAGATACATGGGCGCTTGTACGAGTGAAATGTGTTACCAAACCCCAGTATGCGTGAAATTGGTAACCAAGCGTTGATACACGTGACGACTATACATAAATACGTAGGTATGTAAATGAACCAAACGAATATAGACAATAAAGATACACTATATAAAATGTACGGGTTGTTTAAATATTATAAGCTTCGGCATGAGTCATGACTCAAAGAGGTCGTTGAATAATATTAAATGAAATAGTATTTGTAGGGCCATTAAAAATGGAATTTGTATATTTTGATACTCCACCGTTTACGGTAACGGACCCAAGTCACCGACGCTATAATAATATATATAATTATATTATGTACCATATCATATCTATGCTTTGATTCGTTACTGACCCCACACGCATTTGGTTCACCAAACCTTTTTAATAAATCGATGATGTATTATTCTTATTTATACATTTGCCCGTTAATTAGGTTAGAAACTCGGGTATTAACATCCACTACTTATGGCCTAGTGTAGCCTGAGCATAGCTCGGTTTGGTTATTAGACGAAATTGAAACCTAAGTCATCGGTGTTTTTAAATATACAAACTATTTGGTTTTTGGTTTTTTTGTTTTTGGTTTTTCGGTTTTGGTTCGGTTAAAGTCGGTTTTTTTCTTCAATTATGTGTAGAATAGCAATAAACTAGAGTAAAATGCAATTTCTGTCCCTGTGGTTTGTACAAATATGCGGTTTTAGTCAAATATTTCCAAACTTGAGATTTCTGTCCATGTGGTTTCATTTCACTCGTTATTAAACCCGACCTCACTAACCCCGTTAAATCTAGTCGCTAAACCAAACAGCGTGCCCATCACGTGAAGGGTAGTTTTTTCCTTTTTCTCCCCAAATAAACCCCAACTGTAATTCGCAAGCTCCATCACGTGAGGCGTTGGTGTGTGTTTGGAGAAAAAGGGACAAAACCGCCCCTCAAGTGAGGGGCACGTTGATGGGTTAATGACCAGACTTAACGGGGTTAGTGGTGCCGAGTTTAATTTCAAGTGTAATGAAAACCACGTGGACGAAAATCGTAAATTTGAAACTATTTGACTAAAATCACATATTTGGATAAACCACATGGACCGAAAACCACAGTTCACTCGATAAACTATAATAGACAGTAAATCGGTTAACATGTCCATCAAACTAGACGTTAGAAGCAACGTATATTTTAAAACGAAGTGTAACGAATTGAACATACAAGAAATCATGGTCAAAGTATGATTCTTGCATATCATTGCTACATATGTTATAATCTTTAAAAGTTAAAACTCAAGGCAATTGCCTGGTTTGTAAAACAAAAGAAGAAAATAAAGTAAACTGAAAAAGCAAAATAGTTTGGTTTTTACATGAACAATAAAGCATGATACCCTAAAAGAATTGAAATGAAGAACAAATTTTGTTTGTGAATAATTTATTCATTAATTTAAAAACCAGATAACTTAATGATAAAGCTATCCAACTAATGACAATGAATGAATGATAAGACATTATCTTTTTCCTTAATATCCAAACTAGAATTATAGATAATAAACAAACTTGGTAATCCACCTGAAAACTCAATTAACAAGATGAAGCTCGTTTTATATCATATATGTATAAAGTTGATTAAAAACTTAAGATCATGTGTAATGGTTAATGCTCTTTAAAGTGCATTTTACGCCATAACATCATCACTCTTTTAGTCTTTTTAGTCAAATGCAAGTGGAATGAATAATACACATTCAAGACACATATGGATGTTATGATAGAAATGCCCCGAGAGAAGCGTAGGGGATTTATCCAGCCATATAACGTTCCTATAATATCTCATTACGCACGGACTTTGCTAATTTGTCACGCTTAATGTCAGCTCCTTGCTGAATTGCAACAAAATGTACTATTATTAGACCATCTGTAGTCAATGGCGTTTTGAAGAGTTTTGAGGGCAAAACGCTAGGAAACACCGCCCCCCTTGCGTGTTGTGGTTGGCTTTTGATCAAGCGTTTCCTACAAGACGCTAAGACACGAATTTTGAGGGTTTTGTGAGAGAGAGAGAGGGGAGGAGAGAAAGACGTTTTGGAGTCTTTTTTCCACTACACCCACCTTTTACAAAATGACCAAAAGCTGACTAAGCGTCACATGACGTAAAATGCCCGGATATACTTAGTTTCTACGACGATCTTATTGTTGTTGGTCAATGAAAGTTTATTTTTGCTGTTCAACTTAGGTGTTGATTAAACATCCATTAAGTTTAATTTCTTGATTCAAAGGCAACTTTTAAAGAGAAAGAAAAAGGTGAAAGTGACATTAATTCATTGGAAAACTCATTGATCATGGCACCACTTTTAGTCCCCATGATATTAATTTCTATCCCAAAAGGAGACTACACATTATACTTTACAAGATTTGTGTTATTAATGTTCCTTTTTATGATTTGAAAACTGATTCATTGATTAAACCGGTCGGTCTATTGCTTTCCTTACAAGATTTGTGTTATTAATTAAGCTAATTTTGCTATAAACCATCCACGTTTCTTAATTCTTGTCAACTACATCTAAATCACTAACCCCGTTAAATTTAATCGTTAAATCAAGGGGTAGACATGTCTTTTCACTCTTTCTTTATTATATTACGTATTTTTACGGTTTTCGTCCAAATCTGCGGTTTTAGTCCAGTAATTTCAAATTTGCAATTTTCGTCAAGATGAATTTGGTGGTCAATGGTTCAATCCCAATAATATGTAACAATATTTAGCTGTTTAAAAAAATAATTAAGCTTATTTTACTCGCTTTATAAATTAAAAAGTATATACATAAAGATAGGTTTGAGTAAAACAACCATTTTAGACCGTTCGATGAGTTTAATGAATGAGCTAAGATTAGATTAAAATAAGTGACAATTTGGTCATGTGTTTTATATCAAATTGACAAAAACATGGTGTTGTATTGATTCAATGTGTGTTTTTAATGTGCTTTATGCATTATAGAAAGTTTTAGTTAGCAGAGTTTTTTTTTCCTTTTTTTGTTTACATGAATCATGTAAAGGGTACCGGCAAATCTTTCTTTTAGGACTCGAACACATGACCACTCTATCAAAGTAATGTTGACGCAGTTAGCCGAGTTTAGTATGGTGTTACATCAAGTGTTATATATCAATAATATCATGAATTATCCATGTAAATAATAATAATATTTTTCTTTCCTATAACCAGTATAAAATCATAAATCAGAGCTTTCTGCCTTTCTGGTATCCATTGAAAGTCCTCAAATATTAGAAGTAGACCCATTTAAGTCCCTCAAATTCAAAAAATGACCACCTTAAGCCCTTGTAATTTCAAATCTCTTAATTATCTAGTAAAAACTAAAAACCATGAACCCCACATTCAGTTTTTATAACACAAAAGGTGGCAAGGTTCGCCTCAAAATGAGTCGTTTTTTGTACGAGCCGGGCTGGTTATTGACCCGAAAAGAGATTTTTTATCCGTTTCGTACTTTCGTTGGTGTCAAGGTTGTCCTCAAAATGGGTCATCTTTTATATGGGTCGAAAACGGGCCAGGCCAGACTGTTGACCCAAAAAGATTTTGAATCCATTTCCCTAGAATTTTGTGACAAAAAACCAATATCATGAATTCATGATTATGATTAAAGAACAAGATTATTATAGTAATCTAAAGCTTTGTATAAAGGAACTAGGATGATATCATTGATATGTGCATTAAAACAAGACTAATGAGTTTTCGTAAATAGACCCGTTTTAACTAAATTTAATTTTAGCCCGTTTGAGATAAAAACAACTCAAATTAAACCATTTAAAAGCAGAAAGTGTCAAAATCACCGGAGTAAAGTGCATAATTTTTTTTAACAGAATCAAAGAGAAAGCATAAGCTTCTATCATTGCATAAAAGAGGACAATATCGTCGCAGGGAACGCTAGATAAAATCTAACGGGCAAACTCCTAGTCAATCATCTACACGATCACCTACATCGCAATCAGATTTTATGATTCGTCATAAACATATAGAATAGTATAAAAAAATACAAAAAATTATGAAAAAAAACAAGCGGAAACAAAAGTTTCCAGATTAGGCGATAAACAAGCCGATCTTAGAGTAGTCCAAAAACAACTTTATTAAATCTCAAACTTATAATTAAGCATGTCGGTTTATGCCACACGGGTAACAGCAGCATGCATAGCATCTGCAAGATGAGGCACTGTCTTTGAACTCAAACCAGCCATGCTGATTCTCCTGCATAAAAATAATTTTTTTACATTTAAGAAATATATATATATATATATATATATATATATATATATATAACTCAAAAAAAGTGAGGAACTCTTCATTTTACATGTAAAAAAAATACTAAAAAAATTCATTTTTCATGTAAAAACACATTTTTACATAATCTTTTTACAGCTTTTACATATAAACACATGTAGTAGCCGTTTTAAAAAAAAATTATTTTAAGTAAAAAAACGGTAAAATTTTTTTTTTACAAAATTACTTTTTTTTATTGGAATATCTTCTACATGTATTTATAAACAAAAAGTCCAAAAAAATTTAAGTTAAAACTAATTTTTTACATGTAAAATCGAGCTTTATATTATTTTTTTACATGTAAAATGAAGAGTTCCCAGTTCCTCACTTTTTTTTGAGTTCCCTCTTAAATAAATATATATATATATAACAAAATCATATATACATACACACACATATATGTAAAAGAATATATTATTACCCATCAGAAGTCATGTAGATGTGATATTCTTTTGTCATGAAAGCAACTTGTTCAGCATTCAAACCAGTGAATGTAAACATTCCAATTTGCTTAATAATATGAGTCCAGTCACCAGGTGTTCCTTCCACATGTGCAAATTTTTAGCTAAATATTTTTGTTATTTATTTATTATTTTAAATATTTTAAATGCTAGTCATACCTCTTGCTTGTATGGCCTCTAATAATTGCTTGCGCATGCTGATAATCCGATCAGCCATTGCTTTAAGCTCAACCGTCCACTCATTATACAAATTACTATATAAAACACAAATAAATTTAATAAAGTTTAAAATTTATAATCCGAAAAACCGATTTTTATATAAAGTACCTGTCTTTAAGTATAGTTGCAACAATAGATGCACCATGAAGAGGCGGACTTGAATACATCGGCCTAATAACCAATTTCAATTGACTTTCAACCTTGCTTGCAACATCAGCTGTTTTGCAAACCTGTTAAATGAGCTTTAGTTAACTTCACCGTAAGGGTAAATTAGTAATTTTGAATCCACCAAGAATAGTCAGTTTGAAATGACTACATACAATGCTAAGGGCTCCGACACGTTCAGCATAAAGTCCCATATTTTTAGCATAACTTTGAGCTGCAAAGCATTCACCGCCATCGGCGACAAACATTCTAACAGATTGCGCGTCTGCATCAAGGCTGCCACTTGCAAACCCCTAAAAACAAATAATAAAAATGCATATTTATTTCTTTGTAACGCCTCAAAAAAATTCAAAAACAATTTAAAAAGGTCAAATTTTGCATTAACCTGATATGCACTATCGAAAAAGGGTAACAACCCTTTTGATCTCATTAACTTTCTGATCTGCTCCCACTGATCAAGAGTCGGATCAACGCCGGTTGGATTGTGAGCGCATGCATGGAGAAGAATTATCGCTCCGTTTGGAGCATTACCTAAATCTTCCAGAAGACCTAATTGCATAGTCACATATAACAATACAACATCAAGTCGATATCATTATCAAGTAGGGGTGGCAAATGTGACCCATTGGGTTGAATGGGTTGTAATAAAATGCATATAATGGGTCAGAATGGGTCAAACAAAAAAAGAAAATGATTGAAACAGGTCAAAACGGGTTGACATTTCTCAAGTTTTTTTTATTTTTTATTTTATTGGAACGAGAAAAACGGAGGAAACTTTTTAGTACTTTTACTTTTTTCGTTTTTGATTTATATTTCGAGTTAACTTTTTAATTATTTTTTTTGTACCTCTCATTAAAAAATTCAAAAAAAATAATTAAAAAATCATAACTCGAAATATAAATCAAAAACTAAAAATGTAAAAGTACTAAAAAGTTTCCTCCGTTTTTCTTCGTTCCAACAAAAAATAAATAAATAAAACTAATGTTATTTCAATATTTCATACCTTGGAAATCAAGCCCACGTGTTGTAGGATCATAGTAACGGTATGTTTTCACGGATAATCCTGCTAAAGTAAAGATTTTGGGATGGTTTCCCCATGTTGGAGACGGGATGTATACCGTTTTCTGATAAAAAAAAAGGTGATTTAAATAATCATATGATTATCATTATTATTTTGCGAATGTATTTAGAGTGAACGAAAAATAAATAAACTTGATTGCTTACTTCATAATAATGCTTTGCAAGAAACTCTCCACCAACCCTTAGTGAGCCAGTTCCTGATAAGCACTGCACGGTAGCCACTCTGTTCTCTTGAATTGCAGGGCTATTTTTCATTTTTTTTCCACAAGAAAAAAATTATTAGTTAATTAATTAGAGTAAGAATAAACACTTACAAAGTAGATACGTATCTTTTTTTTCTTTTTTTTGTTGACAATTTTAATATTTTAAGCAATGTTTCACTACCAGACGAGTCATCGAACCGTCCGCCTTACTGGTTCAGTGGTCAGGCCGACTTCAGATACCGGATGACATAAAAAATAAAGGGTGTAAACGAATATGTATTATATGTAAATTATACATATTCTAAAACTCCAGCCCGGGTTGCCAGTAGTTCTTTAAGCTTCAGCACGGCTCGTTTAATATTTATTAAATAATAACTAATTTATATACATTTATACTTATATATATATATATCATAATATACATTACTTAGTTACTTTTATCATAATTTTATATGTAGCAACTAATATGTATTACATGAAAATTATACATATAATAAGCTTGTTTATACTTGCAAGCCAGCTCAAGTTCGATAAGTGAAGCTCGGGCTCAGGCTTGTTTAGTAGACAAGTTTATTTTCAGGCCCGAGACCAGGATCAAGCTCGTTTAAGCTCAGTTTGATTTGAGCTTTCGACGGGCTGATCTCAATTAGCTCATGAGCGGCTAGACCCTTTGGAAATTGAGAACTTCGAGAACCATTTTGAGCCAAAAAAAAACCTCTAAAAAATATTTTAAAAAATTATAAAACAAAAAAAAAATTAAAAAAAGTAAAAACCAAAATTCTTATATTTCATTCCGGTTTCATAAAAAAAAAACTTCGTATTATACATGTGTATAATTTCATTTAATCTCTAGTTATGCAATGTACACATATGTACATTATCATTTACCTTAAATTGTACATATGTGTATGAAAAAAAACATGTATGTACATATATGTACATATTATACATATGTGTATAATTTAGCTAAACCGAGACGGTTTTTTTTATGAAACCGGGATGATAAATAAGAAGTTTGGTTTTTTTACTTTTTTTTGTTTTATGATTTTTTAAAGTTTTTGGGTTTTTTGTGGTCTAAAATGGTTCTCAAAGTTCTCAATTTCAAAATAGTTCTCACATGATCCTGATCCTATATATATATATATATAATAAAATTAGACCAATCAAAAATAAAAATGTTACCTATCAGCATCAAAAATAAGCTTTGCACTACCCTTATTAAAATCTGCAAGTCCCACAATGGGAAGATACTCTTTAACCCGAGCCCTAAACATCACGAAACACTAAAATCACTAAACCGAAGACCACCAAATACAAACCAAATTAATATACAATAAGAAGTTACTTAACGGGTCATTAACGAGCTTCTGTTCCGCCTGCCTAACGACATTGAGAACCAGAGGCTTCCCTTCCTATTAATAACAATAACACCAAATCAATTTAAATCAATTTTCATAATTAAGTGCAATTAAAGAACTTTTAATTTATTAATTTAGAACATCATCATAACTAATTACCTCGGTTCGATAAGCGCCTACGCCCAAGTTCAACTTTGATGGGTGTGAATCTTTGTTGTATGCAACAGTCACCTGAATTTTGTCCCATCATAACAATGACAAAACTTAAACTTTATTATTATTATTATTATTATTATTATTATTATTATTATTATTATTATTATTATTATTATTATTATTATTATTATTATTATTATTATTATTATACAAAAAAACAAAAACCAGATGCACCTTTCACCAAATCAATGACATAGATTATTATCTAAAATGACTAAAACCCTAAAAATCTAACCCCCCCCCCCCAAAAAAAATAACATTTTAAAAAAAAAAACTAACAATTGATCCTACGGATGCTAACGAGTCACACCGCTCGCAAGCAACTCGAGATTGGGTCGATGAAAAGCTCAAAATAAACCAAGCCTTATCGAGCCCCAGCTCGAGCCTTGAAAAGTAAACTCTTATTGCCTTCTAAATATTAATTTCACATTACACAACAGAGCTTAAGCTTGTTAAGGTTTCCTCAAAATATATAAAAATAACTACAAAACGCGTATAAATTATTTGATAAATAATAACCAAGCTGAGCGAGCCAAGCTCTGGCTCATTTAAGGTACTAAGCGCGACAAGGTTTTCTCGAAATATATAAAAATAATTCAAAACTTAAATAAATAAATTAATTAATATTAAAAATAAATAATAAACTACAAAAATATTTTAATTTAATAAATAATAAACAAGCCGAGCTTTACTCATTTAAGGTACTGCACACGAGCTCGAGCCTAAGCTAGATAAAGGTTTCTCAAAACTCATATAAACTAAATATTATTAAATAATAAAAGCTCGAACGAGCTGAGCTCAAGTAGGGGTGCTTTACACCCCCCAATTATTATTCTATTGAGATCAATCTTAGAGTAACTGATAGATCAGTAAATGTAATATGTTATCTAAAGATTAAAAACCCCAAAATTGTGTTTATGTTGAAATATTAAACTTGATCGATCGGTAAAACATTATTATTAACTGATTTAAAATCTAACAGTAGCATAAACATAATACATATACATATAGATACATACCCCTAAGATTGTATCTTCAGGAGCACGAACGATCTGGGCGAACACGGAGTTTGAATGATCAGCAGACATGTTTGTTTGATGTTCAAAGAAATAATAATAATATGATTGAAAGACACAGACAAATTGGGGTTTTATTCTTACAGTGGGCGCAGTGGGTTTATTATTGAAAATATATACCGTGGGCACCACGCCATTTACCATTTTGGCCCACAAGGGGTTTGTGATATTTGTTCTTGACAAGACTGGTTGGTTAATAGCATGTTTAGAAGATGGTTCGGTTTTGACGGTTTGAACCCGCTCTTAATTATATTTTTATACATTCGTAAAATGAATTAAGGGTGTTCGTGGTGCGGTTTTCGGCTAAAGTCAAACTGAAAACCAAAACTTCGGTTTCTTGAGTTATCGAAACCGTTAGGTTTTGGTTTTTTCGGTTTTCCTTTTTGTTTCGGTTTTTTCAGCTTTTACCATTTGAGCCTGGAAATTTTAGGCCGAAAAATTTTTGGCAAAATTAAATGAATTTATGTATAAATAATTTTGTTAATTGCAATATTGTAGACTATTATACATATGACCAAAAATATTTGAGTTATATATTTATTAAATTATTATAAATTACTTAATATAAAATATAAAAAAATGTAGGAATCCAGTTTGGTTCGGCTTTTTCGGTTTTAATTACATGAAAAACCAAAACCGAACCGTTAGTTCGGATTTTATAAATACATAAAACCAAACCGTTGGTTTTTGTTTGAACTTTTCGGTTTTTGCACACCCCTAAAATGAATTGTATTACTACTCATGACTTGACCTGGTAGAACCGGTCGTTTTAGCTGGTTAAACGGTGTTAACGTTGGTTTCAACGGGTTTGAACATCACCAATGTTAGTTGTATACTTCAAAATTGTTTTAAGTTAAGAGTGGCGTTCAATATATTACTATTTCAAGTATAGAATTGCATGAATTACATATTATACTTGTAAGTAGTGTTTTACTATTAATTTATTATAACTAAGTTGACAAGTTATAAGGAACCATGATCTAGTAATATAGTGTTTGTCTTTTCACAAGTGTAACAATGGTTTAGTGGGTTCAAAACTTTATACTTGGAAATGCAAGGTTTGGTGTAATTGAGTTAAAAAGTTGCTGTACAAAAATTATATTTAAAAGTGGTTATTAAACGAACTACTTCTAGTCTCCACGTCTAACTGTCAATTTGTCGATAATACTTTGGTTAATAAACAAACATTGAACTTTGGCCCAATTCTTATCATTGGATTAATTTGTTTATAATAAAACTAATTAAGTTGACTATGAGATATTTTTTATTGTTATATGCGAATGTCAATGTGGACTTTTGGAAATATAAAAGGTCAAGATTAAAAATGATGCGGCCGTCTTCAATTGGCTAGGACCGCATTATTAAATAAATTGATAGCAAGTTATTGAAAGTTGACTAAACGAAAACAGAGGTGCACAAATCAAGTTTTTTAGTTTTTAATACCCGGTTCTAAGTACGAAATTGGTTCCGGGTATGATTAGATATTGAAAAACCGAGTAATGGTCATACCCGGGTCGGGTTCGGGTAAGAGTATTGTCTCTAAAAACCATATCTTATGCACTAAGTTCGGGTCGGGCATAGAATTGGGTAATGTAAAACCGGATATTTGAATACTCTATTTTCGGGTATAGATTGAGATTTTTAAGAAGCTGCACGTATTTTTGGATACTTTTGGGTATAGATCGGGTATTTGAAAAATCCGGTTTCGGGTGTTGGAAGAATCTGGTTTTGGGTAAACTAATTCTGGTTTTCGGGCATTACCGGGTACAAATCGAGTTCGGTTCCAGGTACAGGTTTTGGTACTAAAATGCATACCTTATCAGTACCCTATAGGTAGGGTTAAGTAGTAAAAACCCGGGTATAAAAAAATCGGTTCCTGATTTTTTTCGGGTCCGGTTTCAGGTTCGTTTTTTTTTTTCATCTCTAAGGGCCTGTTCTTGAGTTTTTTTAAAGGATGGAAAGGAAAGGAAAGGAAACTAAGGATAGTTAAAAAATGGGTGTTATTGAGTTTTTTTTAGGATGAAAAGAAAATGAGTAAGAGGAGTTAGGAGGGATTATATTAATGTATTTTTTCAATAAGTTATCATCCAAAAAATGGGATGATTACTAAGGATAACATGATAACATAGCTATCATTTCTTTTCCTCTAATTTCCTTTTAACTCAAGAACAAACCTAATTAAAAAAATTTTCCTTCCCTCCCCTTCCCTTTCTTATCCTTCCCCCTCCTTTTCTTTTCTTTCCTTAGTTAAAAAACTCAAGAACAAGGCGTAAATGAAATCAATTTTTGTTGACGCCCGGGCTTGTCCACTTGTTAACAAGCTTGGGCTGTTCTTTTGGGCTGCAATGTCATTTTGCCAGTCCATTTGTTAGCCCATACAGTTTAATGGTTACCCATTACATAGGGCCCGAGACTCCGGGAGCATAAAACTACATTTGGTATATCAAACGGACTCTGATTAAACTCAAACTAGCGGCCAATAAAAGATTTCAGGTTTACAATTTTCGATTTTAAGCTCGTAAAATTTAGATTTTTTGTTCAAATCATTGTGTGTTTATTTTTATTTCTATTAGTGTGTTCCTCGACATTGTGTTATATTACTCCGCATTGTGTTATATTACGTGATCCATTGTCTTTTTACCATTTCTAGATTTAGGAGACTGTGTATAATAACTTAACATTACTAGATAACTAAAAAAAATTAATCTTTTGTTTTATAAAGTTTAATTAATTAAAAATATTATTAACTACAATCAAACTCACATCAAATCATACTTTGAACATCATCAAACTACCAAGAACCTTTATACACAACTCGGGTTGTAGTCTCAAAAACCCGGCCCGTCTCTTCTATACTTACCCATCTCCATTTCACGGGTATTCTGCGCTTCACCACTCGATCCAGACGGATACAGCCCATACTCACTCGTGGGCCGGCTATATTCACTGCTAGCATATTCTTGTGTACCTAAAGCCATCTTTCTGAACTTAACCATATCCGCATTGTATTGGGCCGTGTCATAGTCCGAGCTCCCGTATGACGAGGTTTGACCGGCCCGGATTCCCTCGTTTAGGTCTGCGAGTGAGACGTCTCCTTCCAAGGCCCGAACCACTTGGATCATTTTGGGCCGACGGCGGGCTGAGTGACGGACACAGGCCGCGGCACAAGACACCATACGGGCCATTTCGTTGTGGTTGTATTGTCGTTGTAGACGTGAGTCAACTATCGAGTCAAAGTTTTTATCGTCCATAGCTCGAGTAAGCAACGGTCTTGCCTGTGTTTTGGTTTATGTTAGTATCATAAAATTGCACCGAACTTGTGAGCAACTCTATAGAATAGTAACCAAGTTTTGAACCTGGTCACTCATAAATAAAGTTTTCTTTTTGTTCTAATCCTAGATATTTTACCTGGATAGCAGGTCATGCAGGTTTTTTTTAGTTTTAAATAGTTTGACATGCAAAACATTTTTTAAAAATTGAAAAAAAAAATTTAATTGTGAAAAATTGCAAAAAATAATAATAACAATATGGAAAATTGAAACAAAAAAAAAAACTGAAAAATTGCAACAAAAAAATATGAAAAATTAAAAAAAAACTTATTATTTATTTTTTATTTTTACAATTTTCCAGTTTTTTTTTTTTCACAAAAAATTGCAAAAAAATAATAATAATCTGGAAAATTGCAACAAAAAAAAGCTGGAAAATTAAATATATAGGGGCAATGTTAAACTATTTAAATTTTGTCACTTTAAAAAAAGATATTTTGCAATGTTAAACTATTTAAAAATAAAATAAAAAAACTACAAAACCTGCTATCTAGGTAAAATATATAGGATTAGAACAAAAAAAAAATTTTAGTTACCTAATTGGAACAAGAGATTTTATGAGTGACCTGATTGCAACAACTTCAAAACTTGGTTACTATTCTATAGATTAAATATAAAGTTTGAAACTTTTTCTACTTAAAAGAATAGATTCAACAGTTTCTAACCGCTTTTAGATTATGCTTCATCTCTAACCGGTCGAACAGGTAGAAGTAACATCAACATAAACAAACGGGCTATACGGGTAAAAAGTACCCCAAAGTGAATTCGGGTAAAGATTTTCATTTAAGTTTTCTCGTTGCGTTTAAACACATTTGGGTCAAACCCATAAATTCCCAGTAAAAATTTCAAATCTTTTTCGACCCGTTAAAGAAATCGTGAGGCCAACTCCACAAAAATACTAAAAAAGGTGATCGAAAAATAATAACAAGTTCATAATAAGTGAACTTACCCAGTCTACTAAACTATCATCCGTATAAGTTTGAGCTGAATCAACGGGCCTACGGCCCGTGATCAATTCCAAAAGCATGACACCAAACGAGAACACGTCTAATTTGTCTGTGAGTTTGCCAGAAGACGCATACTCTGGAGCTAAATACCTAAAAATAAATAGTGGATTAACATATAAGAAAGCACGAAACGGGCTCTTTGAGAAACTAAATACGATACGACAAACTCGTGAAGAAAAATAAAAATAAAAACTTTACCCGAAAGTTCCCATAACCCGAGTTGAGACATGAGTAGCAACTTCAGAAGTAATCTTGGCGAGCCCAAAATCAGCTACCTTTGCCTCAAAGTTGAAATCAAGAAGAATATTAGCGGCTTTAATATCGCGATGAATGATCTTAGGATGGCCTGCAAACAAAAAAAATGTTAACGACTATTAAACTATCAAAAAAATAAATATTTACTAATAATCTTTTGCATTTTATATCTTAAAATTTTAATAAACTTACAATCCTCATGGAGATATGCTAGTCCCTTCGCCGCTCCAAGTGCAATTTTTAATCTTGTTGCGAACTCCATTACCGGACAATTCTTTCCTGTAATCGTTTTTATTCAAAGATTTGGATTAGAGTAAACTATGGTTTTCGTCCATGTGGTTTCTAGTTTGTCTAACTCTTCGCTTTTACTCTTATAGTTTCAAATTTGTGATTTTCGTCCATGTGGTTTCATTTCACTTGCAATTAAACCCGACCACACTAACCCTGTTAAGTTGGTCGTTAAACCCACCAGCGTGCCCATCAAGTGAGGGGCAGTTTTGTCTTTTTTCTCCCCAAATAATCCCAAGCCCCCTCACGTGAGGGGGCTTGCGAATCAGGACTGGGGAGAAAAAAAGACAAAACCGCCCCTCACATGATGGGCACGCTAACGGGTTTAACGACAAGGCTTAACGGGGTTAGTGTAGTCAGGTTTAATTGCAAGTGAAATGAAACCACAATGACCAAAATCGCAAATTTGAAACTATTTGACTAAAACCGCAGATTTAGACAAACCACAATGACGAAAACCGCAGTTTAGTGTTAAGATTATTACCATAACACAACGAACACGTTCGTTATAATATAACTAACGCATAGTGGTTTATAAACTTACCATGTAGATGAAATTCCAATGTGTTATTTGGAACAAACTCATAAACAAGCAATCTTTGAGCACCAGTCATACAATATCCAACTAATGAAACAAGATGCTTATGATGAACTCGGCTAATAATCTCGACTTCCGCTTGAAACTCCCGCTCGCCCTGCCCGCTACCCGTTTTCAACTGTTTAACCGCCACTTCTTTCCCGTTTGGAAGCACACCCCGATGCACGTATCCGAACCCGCCTTGTCCAAGAAGATTAGCTTCCGAAAACCCATCTGTCGCCACTGCTAACTCTTCATAAGTGAATGTACTCTTTGAAAACCCGAGTGACATCCCGGGTGACGGTGGCTGAACAGGGTTCGGGTTTGGATTTGACCCACCCGAAAAATTTGAGCCCGAACCCGATCCTAAACCCGAACCGCCACTGCTGCTGATGAATGGTTGTGGTGGTGGTGGAGTGGGTTTTGGTGGCGGCATTGTTACGATATGCGCGGCGCCAGGTGGCGGTGCGCCGTAGGAATCAACTGTAAAAGATGTAAAAATTGAAAATATTTAGTCAAGATGTCATATCGAAACAAAAACTTACGGTTTGGTTTTATGTTTTTTGTAAAAACCGAACTTTCTGTTCCGTTGCGGTTTTATGTGTAGTTAAAGTCTAAAACCAAAAACCAAACCGAGCTTATAACTTTTTTATTTTTCATTAAAAGTTTTGAGTAACTTATAATACATATAACGCAAATATCTTAGCCCAAATGTATAATAATCAGCTTTTTTTCAAAAACCAAACCGAACTTATTACTTTTTTTATTTTTCATTATAAGTTTGAAGTAACTTATAATAGTTTAACCCAAATATTTTTGCCCAAATGTATAATAATCAGTTCTTTTTCGGCCCAAAGTTTCAAACTCAAATAGCAAAACTAAAAAAATCAAAACTGAAAAGTTATCTAAAACTCAGAAACCAAGGTTTCGGTATTTGTTTTGGATTTAGCTCAAAACTAACCAGACCCGACCCATGCACACCCCTAAAACCAAACTTTCTGTTTAATATATACTTTAACCGAAATATTTTCGCTCAAACATATAATAATCAATTAATTATTAACTAACAAAATTTTTTTATCCCAAATTCATTATTTTTTCAAAAAAAAAAAACTTTTTTTCTGTCCAAAATTTTAAATCTCAAATGGCAAACCCAAAAAACCAAAACCTAACAGTTTACAAAAACTCAAAAACCAAGATTTCGGTATTTGGTTTGGTTTTAGCTCAAAACTATACCAAGCTGACCCGGGGCATGCACACCTCTAAAAAGTTATCAAAAACCAAGATTTCGGTATTTGGTTCGGTTTAAGCTCAAAACTGTACCAAACCAACTCATGCACACCCCGAAAAGAACACGGGTTATTAAAACAATAAAAAGCACCAACCTTTAGGCGGTGGCGGCGGAACATAATAACCCGGCGGCGGTTGAGTTCTCTTCCGTTTCTTCTTACAGCAAAGAAACAACACACTGAGTACAACAATAATCAAAACCCCACCAATTGCAATCCCAACAACAACCCCAGTTGATATTCCACCAGAATTATCATTATTATTACCATCCGCCGGCGGAGTTCCGGCAGCTCGTCTCGGCGGCGGCGGAGTCCGGCGAGGAGGAGCCGGCGGTGTGTTTCTTGGAGTGGGTGGCGCCGGCGGTGAGATTGCCGGAGTTTGAGTTTCCGGCGCCGGCGGAGATGTCGCCGGAGTTGGGATTTCCGGCGGTGGTGGAGATATTGTTGGAGGTGGAGTGACCGGCTCCGGCGGAGAAGAAGCTGCCGGAGGTGGAGAACCAGTGGTGGTGGGTGGTGGTGAAGTGGTGTTGGCCGGAGGTGGTGGTGTTGGTGCCGGAGAAGTGACCGGCGCCGGAAAAGACATGATTAAAAGAGTATTAAGTAATTAAAGATTTGATATGATAAAGTTTAGTGGGTTTTGTTTAAATTGTTGTTGTTAATAATAATATAGCAAATTAGTGTGGTAAAGAGTTGCCGGAAAGTTGGTTTTCCGGCGGGATTAATTTAGTGGAAAGATGGTTAATGTAAAAATATAAAAAAAAATGGGAGTGAGTGGATTTCCACATGGAGAAGTAGAGATGAAGATGGAACTTTTTGGGTAGATTATTATTATTATTATTATTATTATTATGTTGGTGGTGAATAGTACGGGAGAATCTCGGTGTTTCATGTGACCCGTGGTTGATTTTTATTTGCATTATTTAGTTTCAAGGGCAACATGATGATGATGGAAGACTATGCGAGTATGTGACGTTCAATGGTTAGATCCTTAAACCAAACGGGTTTAATCTCACCGCACTGTCGTGTTTTTGGGCAAGTGTTCACGAGCGTTGGCCTTAGATGAACGTTTTCTTGGGATCGAAATACAAGTGTATTCCGATGTGATAAATTTAATTAGTAGCTCGCTTGAATAATTCTTGACGATTAAGAAAAATCATCATTCATCAATGTAAAAGTGGGTATGATGCCGAGCAATTTTCTTCAATTAGGTCAACATTACTAATAATCGGTCCAACTTGGAGGTAGTCGGTCCAACTCAGTCAAGTCGGATTTTTGATGTTTTAAACATATTCTTGTTGGATTATCACTGTTTTTTAAGAAAAATAACTTGAAAGACTGAGCATTAATTTCTAAATATTAAACGAATACTGTCTTTATAATATTAAAGAATGAGCATTAATTTCTAAATATATTTTTGTATTTGAAAATGCATCATTTTGATTTATATAAACATTCACGCATATTGTTATACATGCTAGTAACTTATGATATTTGATACGTGTATAAATTTTTAATAATTATCTTTTTTTATAGTTTACCATGTTCGAGTACTTCCTGCTCCCGTAATTTGTAACTCTCTAGTTGACGGATATAAAAGCGCATGGTGAATTTTGTAACATTGATTTGTATTACTATTAATATATTATTACCTATAAATTCTATAATTGGTTTTGAGTTTTTAATCTTTCTGCAATTATTATAATGGTGTAACGGATGGTCTATGATTAAGAGTTTACTCGGTTTCAACTGCACTAATTAATAAATATATATTGTTAACAAATATGATTTAAATAAAAAAAATGTATATTAAAATACACAACAATATTTTGGCTTTTTCTTAACGGAAAGGTATTGCACCAATTGGCATCGTTGGCTTGTTTGGTCATTTCTGTTTTCCATTCACATGCTACATCGAGGATAACGTTTTCACCATTTTGAAAATATATACTGTAATCTAAATAAATATTTAAAAAAATACATTTGGTCAAATAGTTTCTTAGTGTGTTTGTATGTTATAAACGTTTGTATATGTCTAAATGATATTGTTATGTTGTTTCTATTTAAAAGTAGAAATGAGATATAAGTTAAAGTTAAAAGTAGAAAAAAAATATGCATTAAAAGAAAAAGAAATATACGTTAAGATTGTTAAAGATTATACGTTAAACATATATATGTTAAAAGATTTTTTTTAACAAAACCCTTACTTTGAGGGGATGGTACTTAATTTAGCTTGCCGCAAATACAACATTGTTCGTTACAAAACTCGAACTCGAAACACTTGAGGATGATCACTACGTATACAATTACACACTTTGATCAGTATGTACATACCTTGATACGACCATACTAGAAGTCTTTTAGTATTTCATACACTGGTTGCGTATGACACATGTCTTAAGTTTTTTAAATCCGTTATAGAAAAAGGTAGTTATGCTAAAAATGTTTAAAGAATTTTAAAATGGTATTTAATTTAAACAATATTAAATTATAATAACATCACAATATACATAAACTAATTGAAATGACTCTCTTATATCTTCAACCTCTCAAGTACAAGTTTTATATCATGCAATTTTTTTTCAAATTACTTACGAGTTCAACTATCACTCGTTAAATTAATAAGCAGTGTCAATTTAACCTATAACAACTAAACTAGCGACGAGCCAGGATTACATATCTTAATTATTCTATTCACATTTTTTTCAAATTACTTACGAGTTCAACTATCACTCGTTAAATTAATAAGCAGTGTCAGTTTAACCTATAACAACTAAACTAGCGACGAGCTAGGATTACATATCTTAATTATTCTATTCACAACTAGTTAAATCTTTATTAATTACTTGTTACTTCTAATTGATATTATTAGTGTAACCAAATCAACACGCTAAGGGATTATTATTATTATTATTATAGTTGAGTTTAGTCCCTAGAATTGTCTTATATAGTATTAATGGTCCTTAGCAATTATCGTAAGAAACGGGCTGGTGGCCCATGGGTCACATGGGAGGTTGTGATTGAGTGGCAGCGTGATATACGGGCCGGCCAATAAGTTAGAATGTTTGACTAGGGTCTTATCCATATTTATTTTATTATTATTTTTTATTATCTTTTTAACATACTTTTGTCTATATTATCTTAGTCTACGACTCAAACAGTTAAACTTAAGTTTTAGACCTATAGTACAAATGTACAATCAATCATAAGGGTATTTTTTTTGGCGTAAACCGAGAACCCGAAGATTTTTAAGAGCCGGCTAACCAATTTCACAAACTGAATGTTGTAACTGACTGTACTAGAAGTGGTGTTACTGGACAAGCATTGAGTAACCGGTTCCATGGCAAGCCTTCTTTAATCGGTTTCATGAAACTGATTCTCCATGGATAATATAAATATCATGGGTCTTACGCTGGTGTTGCCGATCAATCCGATGGCATATGCTGAAGATACTCTGGATACTCTAAGAGTATCCACAATTACGATGTAGTCAGACCTTCATGTCACCACCTTCTCTCTCTCTCTAGTCATGTGGTATAAATCCTGATTTTCTTGAAAAGATTGTATCAGTATCGGTACCGATACCAGAATACTCATTTCGATACTAGTCTAGTACCGGTAATTGATACCATTTGTTCATTCCTAGATCGAATGCAAACAAGGTTTGAGAGAAAGATGGAACTTTTGCTTTTTTTGTTGATTATTATTATTATTATTATTATTATTAATGGTTTTAGTTGTTTTATCTTTTCCTACAAGAACTACCCACACTATGCATTGTAGATCAAACATCCAATGTGGATCAAGTAAATGTTACCCTAACAAGATCATGGTCTTAAAGATGAAAATTTTTTAGGTGCTCGGTAACATGTTACCTGTGGTGCCCAAAAAAATAACAAAAGCACAAACTACTGAAAGTGAAAAAAACTGACACCAAGTGTTTTATGTGTATATTTACATGGCATCGTGAAAGAAAGCCGAGCTCGGCTTTTAGCCCAGTTTCTTAGCCTATTTTCTTCTTGTGCAGTGGTGCATATAACCCTCTTCCATGAAATAGAGTAAAAAGGTTTTAATGACAATGAAACTATTAAAATTTAGGGGGTGTCTGGGATTCCTTATTTTACCTCCTTATAACTTATTTAAGGTATCAATTATAATTTACAAAATTATAACTTATACCTTATACACGCATAAAATCTAACTTTCTCAAACACTTAGTAACTTATAACCCATAAGTTATAAGCTATAAGGAGCTAAAATAAGGAATCCCGAACACCCCTTAATGAAGTTGAAAAAGAATGATCATATGGGCCTACAATCTACAAAAATATGACAAGGGCCCATGGTTTAAAAGACAAGGCCACATATGGGCCTACAATACACAAAAATATAAGCAGCCATCACTCATCACATATTCGCATGTGTTCTCAATGTATCTTTTGACCTTTTTTTTTCTTTTTCATCTAAAAATAATATTGTGAATCTAACTTTTTATATTATTAGCTACAAGAGACAATTGGAGGCATTAAAATGGTTGCTTGGATAGCATGTCATGGGTTGAAAAGATTTGTTATTAATATGTTTTAAAACGGTCCCTAGTTGGTGTATTTATAGTAAAATAGTTTAAAATTTACGCGGTGGTTTACTACACGCCGGAAGTTTTCGAAGCTGCCGGAGTTACAATAATAATGGGCCTAGCCCAGACTTCTTTAGTTATGGTATAACCCTTTTACTTGGATAAGTTTGGTAGAACGACCCTATCGTTATTGGGCTCAAAAGGTATGGCAATTTCTCTAGCTGGATTGGGCCTTGGGTCAAGGTTTTTGGAGCACTTAGTCACAAGCCCTGAAGCCCACATGGGGTGTAACATCCTAAAATATTATAATGTTAAATAAAGAAAGTTACGTTTAGTGATTTCGCGCTATTAATTTATTTAATATCGAGTAAAGAACAGATCATGGACTTAGATTAATTAAGGTGGATTAAGTGGTAATGGGCTTTAGGTCCACGGGCTTCAAGAGGCATAAATATCCTCCTAAACCACCATAAAACCCTAAACCTCATTTCATTCCATCTTAATCTCTACACACTCAAAAACACACACATCCTTCACCTCACACGGCCGCGAGAGAGAGAGAACGGGACTCGAGTCCAAAATCAAGCCATTATTGGACCTTCGATATACGAGCTAGATACGAGATAACCAAGCAAACCGCGACCACACCGAACGCGTAAATGTATGCCTTTTACCTTAAAGTTTACGTTTTTAGGATCGGTTAGCTTTGAAACTTAAACATAAAGTAAATCGGGTCTAAACGAAACGTAAAGTAACAAACTTGATGTTGGAAATGAACTTGACAAACCTATGGCTATGTACGGCGACTTGTTATTAAACGTTTTAAGCCGAAAGCTCTAAACTTTATGTCTTTCCGGGCTAAGTTTTACCCAAACTAGGCCATGGGAATGATCGCGGAGTTAGTTAACTAATATCCAAGAAATTCTCGATGAAATAAGGGTGATTTTGGTGATTAAGTTTGAACAGAGACGGCAGCTGGGCAACTTCGCCTGCAAGCCATAACTTCGCCTTCATGCAAGTTCGCCTAACTGTAACTTCGCCTGGTGATAAGTTCGCCTAAGGCTAAGTTCGCTAATGCTCAACTTCGCCTGGCATATGTTCGCCTAGGGTTAACTTCGCCGATCACTAACTTCGCCTGAGTTAAGTTCGCTGAATGATTAACTTCGCTTAATGTTAAGTTCGCTTAACACTAAGTTCGCTTACAGTAAGTTCGCTTAATGTTAAGTTCGCTTACAGTAAGTTCGCTTAATGTTAAGTTCGCTTAATGATAAGTTCGCTGGAGTTAGCAAATTAGAAAGTAAATTAAAAACCTAATGAAAAATGTGTTAAGACAGTTAATGGAAATAAAATTTTTCCAAGCTGACCTGGCAGCTCGACCCCAGCCAGGGGCTCTGCCCCTTGGACCCTGCTAGGGGCTGCCGCCCCTAGACCCCGCTGCCAGGGGCGCTGCCCCCGGACCCCCGTTCGTTGTGGGTTATATAAAGATAGAAATACAACATGAGTAGTAGTAGTTAATTGATACATGTAAATATTATACAGTTAGCCGTGCACAACTCAAGAAGGAAATAACGATTAACGGAGAGTGTAACAGGATTCAGGTGAGTTTCTAGCCCCATTTATGTGTTATGTTTTCGGGGCTGTGTGCATACTCAATATGTTTGTTAATACGCTTATCCTAAGAGATAAGTGTATGCCTTATGTGAATAATGTGAAATGTATGAATGATTGCTTGATGGTACGTGAACGATCTTCGGATATTGCATGTACTGTCAGGTTGTAACGCTATATATAAGGTAAGTAAGATATGTATGATTATGTGTATGAACGTGATAAAGTTAATAAAAGAAGGAAAGGATGGTTGTATGGTTGTATGGTTACGAAAAGGGTATCGAGCCCTAATAATACTCGAGGTATGATGTATGGTTGTATGGTAACGAAGAGGGAATCGAACCCTACTAATATTCGAGAACTAGGGAACCGAACCCTACTAATATTCGAGGAAGGAGGGTACCGAGCCCTAATAATACTCGAGGAAGGAGGGTACCGAGCCCTAATAATACTCGAGGAAGGAGGGTACCGAGCCCTAATAATACTCGAGGAATGTAGGGCGTAATGCTCTTTATAACATAAGATATGAAGGCAAGTTAGTACAAAAGAAAGTATGAAAGTATGAAGGAATATAAGTTTATGTGTATTGTATAATGTATGATTAACTAGAACTCACTCAGCGTAGCTGACTTTTAGTATGCACGTAGGTGAGTAGGATGAGGCAGCTCGCTTGAGGAGACACGTGGCACCGAATAAGAGGCTGGCATCGGAAGACTCAAGACGTTTAAGTTTAATGTTTCGGTTATTTTGAAAGACAAGATGATGTTTTAAGACAAGATGTGTTTTGTTATGAAATGTTTTATGAAAGCTTTTATATTCCGCGAATGTTTTGATTAACTCTGATATTTAGAACTGCGTTTATGAGTAAATCAAACACGAAAGTAGGGCTACCGGTAACGGGGCCTTACATGGGGCATTGCATTGTGTTCGGTGGCGGTTTGTGCTGACATGTCACTTTTTTCGATTGGCTCGGGCTCGGGTCCATAATGTGGGTCTACACGTCAAAAGTATTCCCACTGAGATCGTGTCCACATAGTATTGTGATGTTTACAATGGCGGATCCTGAAATTTTCCCTAGCGGTTCACTATTTACGTACACTCCAATTTGATAGGACGGAACATAAAATTTTCAAGTTAGTATCATATAATAAAAGTACGACACTCATGTTTAACATACAAGCTATGTTGGTTTACCACGTATACTCTTTAGGTTAACATGCCGATTTTTTGTTCTAATTTAAAAATATATACAAGTTACCAGCATGTTAATATGTTTTTAACGTGTTAGGACCCAACCAAATTTAACGAGATCGACATGTCTAAGACACGAAACATGTTATGCTTCAAATCCGAACATGCAAAATCCGGGGCGTATCGTGTTTACATAAGAATCACCAATTCACCACAGTTTCGCTATCCGCGCCACTCCGACATGGCGGGGCATCATGTGCACTTCACCACTCTCGTAACACACAGCCTTATAAAAATATAACATAGTTTCAAGGACTAAACTTAAGATCTTTATATATATTATGTTACTCAAATGCGTATCACACATGCATGACACTTATATCATATTATCATACACCAAACTCAATAATATTTTTATAAAAAAATAATATAATAAAAGATAACGTCGTCGTTTTGTGTTGAATTTTGAAGTTTCAAGCACAGGAAGTCTCTGATCGATGTTGGGTTTATGTGTTTTGTTCAACTGGATTCATTTGTCATGTATATAATGCAAACAAATTAAGTATATATGTTTTAAGTAAAAATAGTTTAATTCGATACAGTCCATTACCTAATACATATGGCTTTATATTAGTTTTAAGTAATGAAAATCATGACTCAAAATTAATAATATGTTGTTAAATTGTCCATAGGGGTGATGCCAATTATATTACTGAGATTTATTAAATTCATGCCAAAGTAGTTTGTTTTTCATCAAAATTCAAATATCACACACTACATAGTACATAATATATATTAAAAGTTACATAAATAAAATAAAACAGTGAGAAACAAATGCAATTTTTTTTCATTAAAACATAGTTTTACAGGTTTTTTTTAACGTAAATAATTTTTAAATTACACTATAAAATCAAGCGTCTTATTCTCTTTAATACGATATGATATTAATATATATTTTTGAAATAATGTTTTTAAAAAGTTGTAATGTACTATGTGATAAACGTTGGTGTTAATTCATTTACATGGTGCAAATACGTGTTAACACGCTTACATGGTGGAGATATGTGTCAAGGTTTGTAATGTTTTTGGTTATGTATTACATGATGTAGTTTCCTTATGATCATACACTATGTAACCTACGTCAACGAACGGACACAAATACCACACGCCCACTAAACTCGTGTATATACATATGTGTCGTCTAAGACTCTAGTTATAACTTCATACGTTCTTTACACATATGTGTTAATACATTAGACTTATCATAAACTTCGACAAGTATCATGCGATAAAAGTTTATGCATTATAAAGTATGTGGTTATCTTTCATATCTCACATATCATTGCATGAACTTATTTTTAACTTAAACAAAAACATGAAGGTAGACTAATAATTATTTAAAAAGTTAAAAACTAAACTCTATTGAGTGTAAAACGTGTGAGGCTTACGTGTTGCCTATGTAATGTTATCAGTTATAACATCACACCTCCCTTTTTGTTTTCTTTTTCGAAAATTATCTTTTATTTTCTCTTTACAAACAAAGTCTTTCTTCACATAAACCTGTAAATGCCACAAAATTACGAGGATAATGTTTTTGATGAATCTATAATGCAAATAATTTATAGTGTTGATTATTAAATACATGCACATACTATTCTTATTCAAATTTAAACTGGTTGGAAATAAGTCAAAATCAAGCAGCTTTCTAATATTAATTAAAAACATCATTTCAAAAAGAAAAAAATAATACGCAAACGGTCGATTTTTAAGTAGATATAAAGTTCCTTAACTTTTGAGGGAAATTTCAATTTCAATGAAGTATACAATAGTGTGATTTTGACAGGATTAATAGGATTGATATGATGCTGACGTTTTTAGCTATTTTACTACGAGTGCCTGAAGAGTACCCGGAGTGTAATATAAGAACCCAACGAATTATGTGTACCACCTAATCAGTTCCTCAATCCAAATAGGGACATTCCTATCCGATCTGAATCATATCCTATTTCGGATGGATTCGGATTCTAACCGATCGTACTAGGGTAGTGTTACAAAACAAACACTAACTAACCGATTTCACAACAAACATTCTTCAATTAGTCTAACGAAACCAATTTTCCATAGAGAATCTCGATACTGAGTCTCCATAGAGAAGACGTTCTAACTTTTGAGTACCCTAATTAACCAAGATTAAAAAAAAACACACATACACACAAGTGACAATTTTCACTAAACAAAGTTAATTACTTTCTTTAAATATTAGGATAACAATAATTAACCACAATAAAAAAACCTAAAAATAAAAAAAAAAACTACATGAAGAATAAAACAAACAAACAAATCTAAAACCAGTCAGAAAACAAAGTCTCCCAAATCTCAGTAAACACATCACATAAACCCTATGATGTTCTTCTGAATTTAGCGACAAAAAACACTCCAAAAGACTCTCTAAATCTTTAACTCCAAATATTTGCCTTTCAACAATCATCTCCAACATCGAAACCCTAAAATCCTCTTGTGGGTCCTTTGACTTCTTCACAACCGCCACACTGTCTTTCATAATCCTTTTCTTTTCCCGACGACTTTTCTTTTTGCGACGACTTACCGACGAGTCAGACGTAAATGATCTAGATGAAAACAAAGTGGTTTGATCATGACTTTGATTATCAGTATTATTATTCTCATCATGTTCATCATCTTCATCACTTATGAAATAGTTATAATATAAGTTATCATTAACCGATGCAAAATCTTGGAATTTAGTTGTTTTGCGACGGCGGGGTTTCTTTTTAGTGGCGGTTTTGGGTTTTGAAACCGCTGGGAAAAGTGTTTTTTGATGTGGGGTTTTAGGGTTTGGTGAGAAGAGGTTGATGAGGTGGCGGTGGTGGTGGTGATTTTCCGGGAAGAAAAAGGTTGGTCGGAGATGTCGTCGGAGATGTGTTTACTCCGGCAAGAGGTGAAGGATGATTGGAATAGTTTAGTGAGTTTCATTTTGAAGGTTTTGGTTTCCATTTGTAGAGAGAGTGTTTTTGAATGTGGAGAGAGGTGTGTGATGTACTTTGTAGTGTAAAGGTTGAAAAGGTTAAATATACATGGATATTGTGGAAAAAACAAAAATGGGAGAAAATAAAGTCAAGTGAGGGTATTAAATTTGAAAAAATGGTTGGATATTTAAAAAATGAGTGAATTTGAAATAAGATATAATAATAATTCATAGTTATTTTATCAATTTATTGAACACACCAAATAGTCAGAGCAATGTATACGACTTGTATTTGTTTATATGATTTGAAAAGAGATTGCGTGCACGATAGTGATATAGGAATGTTAGACCTGCAATTTGACTCATTTATCTGCCTCGTATAGGGTTATATAAGTCGTATAGACTTTAATAGATCATATAGTACGGGATGCATATAGATCATCACTGGATAACTATATACAAGACCCTATACGACTCACATATTTATCAGGCAATGATGTCGACCAAAATCCGTACCTATACAATTCACATAGCCTATACGAGTCATATAGATGTCATATGGTGTCTTGATATAAGGTGGTGGTGTCTGGTTAGTGGAAACCTTTATAAATAATGTATTATGGGTGAATACACATATTTATTAATGATTTTATAGCAGTTAGTGATGTCAGGTTAGCGGGGGCCTTTATAATTAATATATTATGGATGAATACACACATTTATCGATGATATAAGATGGTGATCTCTGGTTAGCGAAATCCTTTATATATAATGTATCGTGGGTGAATACACACATTTATCAACTATATTATAGCGGTTTGTGGACTACTCTAACACTAATGTGAAGGATTTATAGAGAATTGCGTAGTTTATTATAACATTTTATTATATTAAAGTTTTGGAGTAGAATGTGATTAGTAAAAAAGAAAAGCATGATGCATGAGTTTTGAAAATTACGATGTTTAAAGCCAAAACCGTGGGTAATTTGTGGTAAAAAGGTAGAACCAAATAATTACAACTTAAAATGTTTGTTTATTCAGTTTAAGTATCACTTTCAAGCTTCTTTCTGATCAGCATATAATTTGATAAGTTTATAATGATGAAAATAAAGAAATGATGACTATACAATAGTGGGAAATGGGCACAACTGTACAAGAATCTAACTTTTGAAATCCAAAGTTAATATTTTCAGAAGAAATATTCAAGAATATTTTTGAGAAAACCCAAAATTATAATATTCTAAAAAGTTGGGTGTATCATGAAAAAGGAAGGTAGAATAATAGTGGGAAATTGGTACAATAATATTGTTTCTGAAATCCTAAAATGGCAAAAAAAAGGACAAGTGTATTAACTGTTAACTTATGAATATTGTACCATTTATTTAAAATTTTAAAGTGATACTACCCCAATTAGTAGATTAGAGCAAAACTGTAGATTAGACCATAGAATTAATTGAAGTTATACATTCTTGAAAATATTAGGCTGAGGGGTGTGGGCCGCTAACAGGGGCGCTAGAGCCCCTCCGCTCGCGCCCCGGGGCGCTAACCCCACACCACCGGGGCGCGAGCGGGGCGCGAGCGCAGAAATCCAGGCAGGCGTGAGGCTGGTCGCGGGAGAAGAGAGAGAAAATGGACGTTGGGAAGGTAAAAAGAGCCGTTGGGAAGGGATTAAATTAAAAAAAAAAAATATTTTTTCCCTAAATAATACCCCATTTCATCTATAAAATACCTCATTTCACCCATATCAATCACCACAACTTCAAAATAAAACCCAAAATCAACCCATCTTTCCAACTTTTTTTTTAAAAAAAATGTCGTCGTACTCGATGATCTTGTATTAGATTAGTGTTATTATTAAGTATTATTGTTTGTTTAATTTTTAGTATGTTTTTTTTTTGTAATTTGAATTTTAAAAAAAATGTGTGTTTTTTTAATAATTTATAGGTTTTTTTAATAATACGTTGTTTGAATATATTTATAAAAAAATAAAAAAAAATATTGTGACGTGTGGCAGAGAGAGAAACTGGATAAGGGGGGTGTTGGAGCCCCCGCTGGAGCCCCTGGCCCTGGTGTGGAGGGGCTCCAGCAGGGGCTCCAGCGGATTTTTTTTTATTTTTTTATAAATATATTCAAACAACGTATTATTAAAAAAACTCATAAATTATTAAAAAAAACACACATTAAAAAAACACATTAATATCTAAAAATAAAATAAAAATTAAAGTACTAAAAAAACATTATTCTTATTCTTCGGCTTGGTCTTCTTCGATCAACCTCTTTCGGATACGTTCCTTTTGCTTTTCCATCAGCATTTGATCGACCGGATTTAGGTTACTGAAGTCTCTTGTAAGGAAGTCCAAATCTCTCATTCGACTTTTTTCCTTTTTGTCATTAGAGACCACCTCCATGGTTTTGTTGAATTTATTGAGGGATTCAACAAGATCGACGATGTTTACGGCTCCCCCTCAGCCGTTTTTTCCCCTTGGCGTCCCTTCCCAATGGCCGCCTCCTCGGCGGTGAAGACGTTTCCTCCCCCGCAATGTTTAGGTCGAATCCAACG